>NC_137460.1:102334459-102555915 GCF_964235325.1 Thermobia domestica
AGGTATTGATCAACATCAATATCATCTCTCTATGACTTATGGTTCCCGAGATATGGCTTCTTAAATCTCTGAAAATCGGCCATTTTTGGCCAATATCTAGGGAACGGTAAGAGTGACGCGAAAACTTTAATCACTTTCTCTGATGTTTTTGATGCTCTATCGAATGCATGGTTCAAAATTGAAAAAATCGCAAATAACAGACAAACGAACAGACAGACACACAGACATAGAGAATTCAGTAACGAACTTTTTACGTTCGTTGAAAATAATAAAAATACCTAGTAGATCAGTTGACCTTGCAGGTCTCGCGAAACATATCCTTTAATCTCTGGCGAATATGCCAGTGGTTTGGGACTACATCTTTCAGACAGATTTTAAACTTGAGAGAAGAGGTTTTTCAATTTGTTCTTAATGAATTAGGATATTGGCAGAAAATGGTTCAAGCATAGTGGGATAAAGTTACCTAGGTAGATCAGAGACTAAACAGAGAAAATACAAGGCCAAGGTCGAAGAAAGGGACAAAGATCAAATAAGGGGCTGCGGTGGCTCAGTGGTAGAGCGTTCACCTCTGGTGCTTTGGGCCCCGGGTTCAAACCCTGCTCCCGCCAAGTGAACGTTGTGGTGGACAAACACCGTGTGCGTGGGTTTTCTCGGGGTTCTCCCGTTTCCTCCCACTTTCTTCATTCCACCGTTTCGTTCATCTTTCATCATCACCGTCTCCTTTAGCATAACCGGCATAAACGTGGGACGTAAAACTCAAAAAAAAAAGAAAAAAAGATCGAATAAAGTTATAGTTAAAAATGTATAAGTTCTGTTTGTTTTTAAGGATTCCCGAGAAGATTGTTGGGAGTAGCTCGGGATAAAAGTGTTTAAAGAATAATAAGATACTAGCTGTTAAAAAAAAGTTATTGTTAGATGAATGTTTGGTTCGTGATTTTTAAAAGGATCTTGTCGTTGAGGTTTGTAGATGATTGAGTTGTAAGAAGGTTAATTATATATATAAAAAAAAGAGTACTGAGTAAAGTATTGATGAAATATTATGTTATGTGGAATTAATATGTATAAATAGTGCCGTAATAAGAGTTATTATGGAAATAAAGTCTTCTACAGGTTATAAACAGTACAGGTTTGACACATATCCGGAAATTATGTTCCTGTTAGGATAGCTTTAGGCAAAAGGAAAAAGATTCGTAAAGACTGAATATTGCACAGAAAACATGTAATTTTCGAGAGTCTCGTTCACATTGAACAACTCATAGGAATTTCCTGTGTGCACGAACATTTCGTGTTAACCTTTCCACTCCAGTGACCATAGTTTTTCCAAGAATACTGTCCTCATGCTACAATATGTGGATTGTGTAGTTGACATGCTTACAAGGAAGAAACAGGAACGTGTCATCCGAACCTCCGTATCAAACCTAGTCCATTCGGTAAACATAACAAAGATATATTTATGTACAAAAAGTTAATTGCCATGGACAAACGAGTAAGCTTCTAGGGCCCATTAACAATGTTAGTATATAAAAAATCGTAGAGTCACAGTGAAATGACTATTGCATCAACACTGTTCACTGGAAAGTTATGACTTATATAAGTTTTTCATTCTCTTCAGCATTAAACAAGCTTTCCAGCAGTGCCATAAATTGGCGCTCATTACATACCTGAACAGGGAAAATTGGAAGAATGTCGGGAAAATTTCCTCCAAAAATCCCTCCCATCAACTTTGCCTCTCTCTCTCTCTCTCTGGAGTGGCCCCGGGTAAAAACACAAATGCAAATGCATCTTTGAAAATAGGAGATAGGAAATAGGTATACCAAGTTTCGTTTTGATAGATTGAATGGGAATGAAGAGAAAGGTCATACGTATATCAATACGTTCCGTACATACCAAACCTAACCTATGACATGACTTATGAAAAGAACATAAAAAATACGACTCAGTACTATTTATTCTGACACCAAGATTTGAACCACATTCTCTGTAGAATGAAACGAGTTATCAAACATACTGTTCCGTGACATATGGAGGGGAAAATTGGAGATAAGTCGGAAAAATACCTTCCAAAATAGCTCTATTTTAAAGTTGAGCGTCCTCTGAAGCGACACCGGAATCGGGAGGAGTCAGTGTGTGAATTAAAGGACATTTTACAAGGCAAGTAAGGCGCGAGAAAATTAACATGGAAAAGTTCAAAACTTATGGGATACATCCAATTCTTCAGAGGGGGACTTCGGTATAGTACATTTCCCACCATACCTATGCCATATATAAATTTGTCTCCTATCCCCTATTAGTTCCTATCCCCATTTTCTATCCCCTATAGTATTTTTTGAGATACTTTTGGATTGTATGCTTTAACCTATGGCTACTCCAGAGGGGGAGGGGAATTGATAAGAGGGATATTTGGAGATAATTTTCCCGACATTCTCCCAATATTCCTTACTCAGGTACGTTATGAGCTCCAATATATAGCAGTAGTGGAAAGCTAGCTTCAGGCTGAAGAGAATGAACTATAAACCATGACTTTCCAATGACCAATGTTAACTCAATAGCTATTTCACTGCGAGTCTACGATTTTGCTTATACTTACAGGGGATTAATGGGCCCCACGGCACCTCATTTTTTTTCATGAACACATCTTTGTTATATTTATCGAATAGACTAGGTTTGATTCGGAAGTCACGTTCATGTCCGTTCCTTGTTAGTATAGTCAGTAGTATATACATCTATTTGGACAAGAACAAACGGATTTAACACGTAAATCGAAAATTACATAATAAAATCTAATAGTAGACAGTACAATCAGAAATTACCCAAACTGTAAAAAAAAAAATACTACCTTAACTGTAGCTGAAGGCTACAAACGAACTAAGTATTCATCATCATTTCGATTTTTGAGTCAGACGAACGAAGGTTCAAGTAGATGCAATAGATGTTATAAGTCTCATGTAAGAGAACAGTGTCCAGCAGATGGAAAGCGTTGTTTTCGATGCACCACTTTGCATCAGCATATAAGGTCTGTACAGACAGAAAGGAAACATTCGAAAGTGCAAGACTTGGTAGAAAATAACCGCAATACAAAAAAAAAAACTAATACTAAAGAAACAGGTGTTAGTCCTGGAGTGTTAGAATCGAAGGGAGTGGATGAGACTGGTCATATTTTGAGTATAGGGACATGTATTACCAATCGGCTGAAGACAATCAAGAACGCAGTCAAAGAATAGAATATGGTTTACAAAATTCAGACATAGCAGCATACATGGTAAAGGAAAGTTTATTAAGACAGAAGGTGTAAGAATAACTCACAGGAACCTAACCAAGGAGAACAGCTCTAGTATAGACTCCGTAAGGTCGCACAACAAAAGCTGCAAAGTGAAGAGAGATCTGGAAAAGTACATGTTTTTGAAAAACAAACAAGAAGTTTGTAATGTTCAGAAGCAGAAGTTAAATAGCAGAACTAGAAGGTCGAGAAGTTATAGGGAAAACGATGGTGGATAGAAAGATCAAACTAGCAGCCAGTGCAAAGTAAATGAGAAAGAAGAATAGATCTTGAAATAAAAGCAGGAACTGTTACAGTTTATATTTCTTGAGTTTAGGTCTAGGGAGTTTGGAGATGGGAAAGCAGGTGAAAAGATTGGAGAGAAAAAGAAGAAAGAAACCTAAGAAGGAACTGTAAAAGCTCAAAATGTTGCTGTTAACTTAGTGATCGTCTTTTGTTGTAATTATACAATGCTAGAATTGTTTTCATTTCTTTGTTCTTGTAATCCCCGGGAGGATGTTAAGGTTTAGTGAATATACTTGGACCATATCTAAAAGTATCGGACAAGGTGTTTCTTAGAAATAATCGGGCAACGAGTTGGGGAAATTGTAGTAACAAAAGAAGAGCGTTACTATGAAATATAAATAATGCATATAAATAATATTAATGTAGAAGTTGAGCCATAAGTGGTGGAAGTCTTTTATATTTTAAAGAGAGGTAAAGCCAAGTGTGGCAATTTATATTCTAATGGCTTATGGCAATGCCAAGTGTGGCTATAGTTATTGTTATAATTTTTGGAATACAGGAAAGTTCCTGTTTAATTGGGTGTAGAGGTATACGTATATTAAAGGTTGACAATGAAAAGAAAGTGGTATCGTAATTCTTTGGTAAACTCTAGTAGATTTGGGAAGTTAATTAAAGTAATACCTTGCTTTGTGGAAAATATAAAATTTGAACTCGAACAAACATTTTCTAATTTTACCTAATTGACCGATTTAGTTTAGCTTCATAGACACGTGAACATCGATAGCTCCATTGTATTCAAGAAAATAACATTTCTGAAAGCGTACAAAACTGTTCTATATATGAAACGAGAATTCCAGTAACTCACAAGTTTTATAAATATTATAATTTGTTTAGAACCTGTGGGAAAAATCAATTTCGGAATTTGTTTGCTGCCTGTGATAATGATTTCAGGCCTGAGATAATGCTGAGTTTTCCAGTATCATTCCGGTTGTTAGTTCACATTTTAGCAGCGATGTCAATCTAAAACTCTATACAGCTTTCAAAATGTCCCGAGAGACAAAATTATTTATTTTATCTTGTAACTTTCTACATTATACATATATATGAAAATTTTTAAAAAATTCAAGATATATTTGCCTTGCAACAAACCTTTGAGGCAACGCTGACAGTAGGCCAGTAGACGTCCTCGGAAAGGATTTTCCTTCTTGACGTTTTGTTAAACACTTACGGAAATTAACGATTTTCTCATAGTATTTTTAACTCACTTGTTTCATCTTTCATTTCATTTCATAATCATGGAACAAAAAGTTTCAAGTTAACTGGTAGATGTCAGGCGCCGAAGTAGGTTTGTTGTCATCTAAATGTTCACTTGCGTCGAACAAAATAATAACATATTGTAAACAAAAAGAATCAGAAAAAAGTGTTTCCAATATTTTCAAATTATTTATTCTGAAATATTAACAACGATGTTGCCAATATGCTACTAACAAAAGTATTTGTAACTTCTGATGAAGAGTTTCAACGTTTATAGATTGCTAATAACAAAACGCTACACATAGTAACATTTCTATAGGTAATCAGGATGTTTCAAAATTCATTTGACGTTTCTAGTATCATTCCAATAGTTACAAAAAATCTTTTCAAGGATATAGTGTAAATTTATCGGTTAATGGAGAAGACAGTTCGTTCTGCAGACTGTGTGGTAATCATTGGCGAGGCAAATGGATGGAAAATGAAGAGAAGGACCAGTTTAGAGAACATTAGTGACAGGGGACTCTCGGGATAGCTTTTCTGCTCTCATATTTCCCAGGATACTTTGCGGGCCGTGACGTCACGTGGAGGTATCGCGGTATTTTTCAAAATAAGTGAAATTCTGCATAAACAATTACACTAGTGTTTCAAGATTTGCAAAAGTTACCTTACTTTTGCAGTAGCTCATTCTAAGAACATAGGAAGCAATACAAACGAAATAATGTTCCATTGATTCCCTAAAAATGATGAACTTCGAAGAAGATTGATTTCCCGCTGTAAGCGAAAGAACACTTTTAATGTGGATAACGCACGAATATGTTCTGCTCACTTTTCACCAGAGGATTATCAAAGAGTTTGAAAAAACGAGCTTCTAAGTTTCCTGCAAAAGTAATGTTGAAGATCTGACGCTGTTTCTTCATTATTGATACCAAACTGGCATGGGGAAAAATAAACTAGACACTAGTCAAGTTGAAAAACAGGTGTGTAACAACAATAATTTTACTTTTATGATATTTGTTTCTGAGGGCCTGAAGCTTAAGGAGTTTATGTACGTAAAGTGAAGTGGAAGGGGGTATCAACGAGAATATACTCTCATATATTCTTTAGTTTAAATGATATTCGTAAGTTTTGTTAAGTATCTGAAACATTATTCTAGCAAAGAGTTCAAAGTGCATTTCAGCAGAACATTCATAGGAACCTATTACGAACCGAACCTTACCTAACTTTACCTAATCTAACCTAATCAAATCTTGTTCAACCGAACCGTACCTGTTACGTACAAATCACATTGATTTTATTCCTTCTCGAATGCCACATCGTGTGACAAAATCATTTGTTCTGATCAAAGTGCATTCTTGCCATATTCTTATAATTGAAGGGCTGGCCGAGAGAGGGGGCTAAGCCACAAAAACTAAATTCCGATAAATCGAAGGGCAAAGTGTAGGACAAATAACTGCAAATTTTCCACTTTGAAGATGGTTCTTTTATGTATGTATACCACTCTATAGATATCTGTGCAACTTATAACCTGTAATACATACTGTAAAATGTGTTATATTGAGTGATAAACAAATATTAGTAATGTAAAGGAAATATTTTGTTGTCACGATTTCTGACAATTTGGTTAATACACACTAAATACAACGGGTTAGGTTAGATTTCTAACCCGATCTAACTTAACATAACCTAATCAAATTAGGTTAGGTTAGATTCGGTTATATTAGGTTAGGGTAGATTAGATTTCTAACATATCCTAACACAACCTAACCTAATTTGTTATTACATACCCGGAATCTCTGAAATTTTGAATGTTTGCTTTATGTATTTTACTACTTGAAATGCTTTTATTGAGAAGATTGGTTAATGGAAAGTATTTGAACTCCTTGCATCCTTAGAATTCACGTTTCAATGAAAGTGCAACGACAAAAATCCATAATGCCACCCCTTCCCCACGCCCAAAGAGGATGAATTTGGTTTTAAACGGCATCGGGTTGGTCACTATTCATTTCATTAACCCTGAAAATCATGGACTGGACACCAATTTCGGCTAAGTTAGTTAGTCCTGGCTGCATTAACGTACCAAAAATCGCTAAAGTTGGTCGAGGAGAGTTGGCACTCAAAGATTGTTACAATGAATAGAAAATGCCCCCTCTTCCCTTAAAATGGAAATTTTCAAAAACAATGGGACATGTTTTTCTTTAAGCTTAATGAGATGTTTATATACCGAGTTTCATCTTTCTAACTTGATAGGCTCGTGAGATACTGTATTTTAGGTACAAATTTTCAACCCCTTCTACCCCTTAGGATTCGCCCTTTAATCAAAATAATGTGATAAAAATCTTAGTTAGGCTAAGTCAACTCATGTACGGTACTAAAAATTATAAAAATCGATCCAAAGCTCTAGAATGAATTACCGAGTAAACACTATATTCATTTTTATTTGTATAGATAATTAACCATTATTGACGATATTTATATATTTATTACATTATATTGTCTCATCTGTAAGTAGAAACAACTCATTATTTATATTTGGAAAGACAAGGAATATCATAATTATGTTTTGAATCCAGTTTTACGAATAAAGCGCGAAATGTAACAAGCAGGCAAGCGAAAACAAACTTCACAGATACCTCCACATGACGTCACGGACAGGGAGCCAATCAGAACGCTAATCGCGAACTGGGGCTACCTGTTATTTTATATACCTTGCATTAGTGAGACATTAATTGATGGAATTAGCAGAAAGAGCTGGCGCATGGAATTTCTGTGAGTTAACAGAATACGGAAAACTTATTGCTTAACAGAGTTCTAAATGTGTTTAATGAAATTTGAGTTTTAACAGGTTTACAACATCCAGGGACAGTACGCAGGATTTTCTTCCCGTCGTCCAACATATTCTACTCGACACGTAAGCTTCCCGAACAAAACCTCTATACTACTACATATTTATGTACATATATATGTACTACTACTACACCGACAACGTTTCGGAGATGATTCCTAACACGAAAATAACACAAAAAGTTTATACCGAGCTGGGTGCACAAATGCTTCCTTTCGAAGTTATAGGCTGCCGAAGACATATAAAAATGAAATCTTCTGAAATGAAGGGGAAGTTTAGTTACGAGCATATAATTTGAAATAATCACCAATTAACTCTATAAAAATTGTTGCATAGGTATCGCAGGATTCTAAACACGGATTTTTGGATAGGGCACATGTTAGTTCCTAAGTGAAGTCTTGACCCGAATACGGTAGGTTACATAGTTTTGGAACTATGGACCTCTAAAGTTCATTCTTTCATGTTTTCGACAGCCTATAACACCGAAAGGAAGCATTTGTGCACTCAGGTTGGTCTATACTTTTTGTCTTATTTTGGTGTCAAGAATCACCTCCGAAACGTTGTCGGTGTTGTTTTGAAACACCCTGTATATTTCGTTTACTTACTTCATTCTTTTCGTTAAACAGAATGTTATTATAAAGTAAAAAAAAAAAAAACATTTAATAAATTTTAGAGTAGAAGAAACCTTTCTAAAATGAAACATTTAATAAGATGTATACACAATAGTATAACTGTAGGGGTAATTATGTTTCTGATACTTTCTAACAGAAAACTGATAAAATTATTTATTTAACATTACACAGTTTCTAAAATAAAGAATTATTACTCTTGCATGTTTCATGAATTACCATTATGAACACCACTACTAAATTTTATCAAGGCTAGTATCGTGGTTAAAATTGCCAATAGACTGTAATGCATAAAATATAATCTACATAAAATATCATCAATGATGATGATAAAATATCATACATTGAAAATGTCGACTTAAAACCTTTTTAAATTTTCTTTATAAAAATCAGTAAATGTTAACACAAAATCAGTTACTAAGATAATTACGAGTAACATCGTATCTTTAAATAGGATAAAAACCTTCCTATTTTCCTTAATAAGTAGTCTTGCCTATTAAAACCGACACTTTTAATATAACCATTTTTTAAAGGAAATTACAGACCTCAACTTAGGAACCAATTTTTCGTACGGGAATTAATCGGAAATTTTGAATCTTCCTCTGGAATGAATTGAAACGTTCCTCATTATAATATGATTTTGTTTCATTAAACATTGAGTATTTTAGACCACATCTGTTGTATGTGTTTGCCTCTTTTTACCATTTGTTCTATATAGTTTTTTTTTTTTTTTTTTTTTTTTTGCATTGTTTCCATATTCATGTTTATGTTTCGTATGTTTTCGTTATTTTAACTGCATATCCTCTAAGCCAGGTTTTCGTAACTTGAAGGGTCGTGAGAGTGTTTCATGGGGTTCACGAAGATAAGCAGAACAGATAAATATAATTAGAATCTAATACAGGGAAATGCTTTTAAATATTATTTTCAATTTTGTTCTAATAGGTATATTTTTATTTTTATACATACTGTTAAGAACAAGAAAAAATAGGTCTAGTGAACATTTTCAACATGTGCACAGTTGTTTAAAAATCAACTTAAATGAAAGAGGTACGATTGAGAACTGCATATTGAAATACCAGAAAAATACAAAAGCAACCAAACCTGCATATCGAAATACAATTAAAATTGAAAGGTAATGAGATAACTAAGCATGGTGTGATTTCACTAGAACGGCAATCTCCGGTTCAATCTTCGTCACCCACATTATCAATTCATTTAAAATACTCCATAACGTTTTTTATCAACTGTCAAAGTTTTCTGTAACTAAATCACAAATCGTTTTATTTATCATCATATGGCCAAAATTAAAAGAGTTATGAATTTTTAAAATTTTGAAACAGTACGACGGATCGGATTCGATATTTGTAATTTGGATGAACTGACCACATTTTGGTTTTTAATTCATTCACTTTAGGGAAGTTACTGTATACACTATATACAAGAAATAGATTCTACTGTTATAGAAATAGAAAGATATCGTGAAATCTTCGCAATAGGTATATTAAATATCTCACGCAAGCTTATTACAAATAAGAAATTATATTGAGGCGCTGACAAGAGGAGGTTGTGACAGGAATTAAACCACTGTTCTAAACGTTCCAGGAAAAGAAAAGATGAAAATGAAACAAGATACAATATTTTGTAAGTTAATTCACTGCACATAAAGAAAAGAATTCCCCCTTCGAATTCTTCATTGTTAAAAGGGGTAATTATAGTAAGAACTTTCTCTTACACCTCCTTCTTCTCCTTTGTCTTCCACTGTGTACCTATTTTTAGATCATTTGTGAGCTTAGGACAGTATTGTACAGCGAGCAGCTTTGTTATTGCAAACTGCCCAGAGTTAAAGAAGTACATCTTCCAAACCATGTAGGTTTGTTTCTGAACGTGGTGGTGGAAAACTTTTACCGTGGATTGTTCTATTCTCTACTGTAAGGTAAGATGTACCGTAGTTGAAACTGAAAGAGAATTTACTGTGCAACAACAGAATGTACAGTGGAAGAAATATAAACGTAGATTTAAGCTACATGTGAACGAAGAAACAGTGTATCCACTCAGTGCTCGTAAGTTTTTGGAAGAAAATGTCCCTCGACTGACAGAAAATTTTCCCTAGTTCCTTAAGTGTCCAATTCTAATGACAGAAGTTATGTGATACGATTAATTTAGGAATCATTAAAAAAGTGTCATGTTTGTTTTATTTACTTGCTTTTTGTTTCTTTTCTTCATATTTCCTTCATTTTTTACAAAACACACACAAATACATCCAGCCAAAGGGTGCAAATTACGGTACTTTGAACAGTCACCCACCCACCCACCTACAAATACACAAACTATTGTTATTTTATTGGTTTATTTCTGAAGAGCAAATAAAAAAATAAACATTTATATTCGTCACTCAGTTAGCCCGAGAATTTCCCTAGATTTTTCACATTTTATCGAAAAATTCCCTTTATGTTAAATTTACATATGAAACTTCCCTAGATTAGGGATATTTCCCTCAAACTTCGAACATTGCATCCACTTCTTGGGTAGTCAGTGATATATCAAATCATTCTGTGTTTTGCGCAGATTTGTGTGATGCATTAATCTGTGCTGACATTCCTTTTGAATAAAGTGGACAATGAAATTGCATGAACTTTTGGAAAAATACAATTCTAAGACTCTACAAAAAGAGCAACGTAAAAACGATTTAGGGAAAGAAAAATGCTGAATTTTAGACATGAAGTGGAAGGGAAAGAAGTATGAGTGTCCGTTGTCACATGAGCGTAACGTTGTAAGTGATTCTTATCGGTGTGATGCAACGAAGTAATCGGAAGACTGCTCAATTGATCTTACGTTAGTATCTGTATATACTAAAAGAAGAAGTCCTGACTAACGGATTGATCAGCACCCAAGCTAAACCGTTTAAGCTTGAAAATGGAGATTTGGATGGGGCATTGGATTTGTCATGTAAAGTCACACTAAGGAAAGATTTGTACAAAACCGACTTATACTGTAGGATGAGGAAAGGTGCCAATTATTATCTTAAAATGTCCATTTCTTGGAATATCTGAATGTTAGAAACATGAAATTTGGTATATGGACTTCTCATTTAAAATAATTATACATGTGACTCTCCGCGTTTTG
This sequence comes from Thermobia domestica, assembly GCF_964235325.1. Classification (NCBI taxonomy): domain Eukaryota; kingdom Metazoa; phylum Arthropoda; class Insecta; order Zygentoma; family Lepismatidae; genus Thermobia; species Thermobia domestica. The sequence goes on from NC_137460.1 coordinate 102,345,810, forward strand.
TTATTTGGCCTATGATAAGAAAGTAAGGTGCAATGGATAAACGGTGGAAATTACAATTATTATAATAGAATATTCATATCTCATAATCTCTTAAGGCTAGATGAATGAAATTTGTGTATTTGGTCTAGGAATTAATTCGTGCGGGTGGACAAGAGATGGCGCAACGAACGGAGCGTCCCACAGTTCCGTGTATCCACACATGTGTTGCAAACCCCTGTCATCGCGTATCGTTCGTAGTATAGGGCAGTGGATTAAAGCGTCAACAACACCAGTTTGTAGTTAAGTGAACATGGCGCAATTTGTGCCTGATAAAGTGTTTTTGCGGGGTGTCCTGCTGCATTACTTTAACATGCAGAAAAGTGCGACTGAAAGTCATCGTATTTTGGTGGAAGTGTATGGTGACCATGCTCTAGCTGAGCGAACGTGTCACAAGTGGTTTGCACGGTTTAGAAGTGGTGATTTCGGCTTGGCAGATCAAGAGCGAGCTGGACAGCCAAAAAAATTTCAAGACGAAGAATTGACAGCATTGCTCGAGCAGGATTCGTGTCAAACGCAGGAACAACTTGCAGCAGCATTAGGCGTTGATCAAACAACAGTCTCCAAACGCTTGAAAGCCATGGGAATGATTCAAAAGATGTCACATTGGGTTCCACATGAATTGAAAGACGAAAAACCATTTGCGAATTGCTGCTTCAACGACAGAGCAGAAAGGGGTTTCTGCATCGAATTATTACGGGTGATGAGAAGTGGATCCATTACGAGAACCCTAAACGAAAAAAGGCCTGGGTGAAACCAGGTGAACCAGGTCCATCACAACCAAAACGAGATATTCACTGTGCAAAGGTTATGCTGTGCATATGGTGGGATATGAAAGGTGTGGTGTACTATGAGCTGCTGCAACCGGGTGAAACTATGAATGGAGAACGTTATCGATGACAATTAATGCGTTTGAAGCAAGCTCTGGCCAGAACACGACCAGAATGGGAGAACAGACTTGATAAACTTATTGTTCAACATGATAACGCTCGCCCACATATCGCAAAACCGGTCAAAACCTATTTAGAAAATGTCGGATGGGAAGTTTTACCCCACCCGCCGTATTCACCAGACGTTGCTCCTTCGGACTACTACTTGTTCGATTGCATGAACAACGATTTGATTGGACATCGGTTTACTTCTTCAGAAGATATCGAAACATGGGTCTCTGACTGGATCGCTTCCAAGGATGAGGACTTCTTTCGCCACGGAATCCGTACATTGCCTGACAGATGGGCGAAAGTGGTGGCTAGCGATGGACAATATTTTTCTTAAGGTATTTATGTATTTTGTGTTTGTACTACAGCTTCAATGTGTGCGTACCAACCGCACGAATTAATTCCTAGACCAAATATTTGGTCAACTTATTGAAAATAATTAGACGCGTGTTTCAGATTTTAAATATTTGCTTTAGAAGGAAAGAGAAAAGCTGGAAGAAAAAAGATGTGGTATTAAAACTGTTATAATTGGATGGCAATATCTCGAAATTCGTTAAGGTCAGAGGTTTGAAATTTGATATTTAGATTTTCCGTTTAAAATAATTAAAGACGTGAGTCAGCATTTTGTTGATGCTTCCCTTACAAGGAAGAAAGAGTGGAAGTTACAATTCTTAAATTAACATGGTCATATCATAAAATCCATTAAGGTTAGAGACAGAAAAAACAATATATTTAGGTTTTTATCTTAGGATAATTAAAGATGTGTTTCACTGTTTTCTGATATTTCCCTGAGAATACGAGAAACGAAGAGAGTTATAATACGAGAAGAGAGTGAGGCTGCAGTTGTTATAATACGATGGCCGTATCTCGAAATTCCTTAAGATTAGAGATATGTTAGGACATGAGAGGTGGGAGGTCGTGTGCTTAGCAAACACAGTGGTATGGAGCCAAGTAATCGGAAACTAGCCTCTATACAGGGTGGCCCAAAAGTAGGTATACGGACCAGCATCGATCAAGTATGAAATTTTAATTGATTAAGATAATGCATTTATTTGCTTTGGTTTGTTCCTATCGTAAGGTATAAGTGAAAATAAATTAAAAATAGATAAAGAATAAACTAAGTCAAAACCTGTATGTATAACAATAAATAAATGATAAAATGTCACGACCAATCAGTTCGGTACTGTATACCTACTTTGGGCCAATCTGTATGTGAAAGAAGTTCTCATTGACTGACTGACTAACCAATGCCCAAGCAAACCACTTAAGCTAGAAAATTGAAATTTGGACAGGACATAGGATTTGTGATGTAATTTCTCATTCAAGAACAAACAGATCAGGAAATTCGACCTATAAGGGAGAAAAAGGAGTGACAATTATTAACTTAAAATGTCAGTATTATGTAATCTCTGAAGATAAGAGACATAACATGTGTTATATAGTCTTTTCATATAAAATAATTAGACACGTGTGTAACCGTTATTTGACATTCAACCCAGAAAGAACGAAAAGGACGTGAGAAGGAAAAGGGCTGAAAATTGCAGTTACTATAATGGGATGTCTGTACTTCACAATCTCTTTCGGTTAGAGACATGAAATTTGTTATTTGCATTTCTAGTTTGAAATAACTTTGCACGTATTTGATCGTTTTTTGTTTTTTTTTGTATCACTTTTCTCATCACTTAAACCAAATCTATCGTGCTGTAACATTTCTAAATGCAAGGTTTCTTGGTAGGTTGAGATTTAAATTTATCAGATAGGAGCGTCAATATATAAATCTCAAAAAGAAAATTTAGATGTATAGGTCCGTAGGTTTAATTTGTGTCCTTAGCATATGGTCTTATTCTCATAGCATAGCGTATTTCTCAATTTTTAGAAAACTCTGTTGCTTAATAGTCATTTTGTATAAAGCTTTGCCAGGATTGTTTTGTATTATTCGTCAGTTTAATTTATTATGTCTAATAAAATCATGTTAAAGTAAACTTCCTCTTGCAGCACTGCCGTATCACTTCGTTTTTCGATAGCCAGAAAATTATTTCCCCAGTAAAGCCCGGATAAGTCAAAGTTTTCATTTTCCAGAATTAAAATTACAACTACACGACAGTTTTCAGAATTACATACACGAAAAGGGTTCTAAAAATACTTAGAGCTACGACCACTTTACTATTTAAAATGGAAGCGGTTAGGGAATAAAGGCGGTATGTGACAAATTGTACATTGTGGGAAAGTTGATTTACCCAACTATGTCTGTTAACATATACCCTTCATCGTTTCCAAATCTCTTCACTGGGACGAGAACTCATTAAATGAAGTCTTATGTAGCATGACTATCACATAACACGTACATGAACCGCCAGAACTCAACATTTCTTAAGATGTAACATAACATCTTTGGAATCTAAGGGCTTCAATTGTCTATTATTACGTACGAAATTTCTGCCATCAGAAGCAAGATTGCTATGGATCATCAACTAGGGCATCATCGGATTAAGGAGAATAAGAAGAAAAGGGGATAAATTAGTCTAGGTAAAGTACGTTCACATCAAAATCTAATTTGATATCAAAATCTCCCGAATATATCTGACCAAGGCGACTAAATAATGTAAAATCTAATTTGATACATAATCCTTTAGGCTTTAGATTAAATTAACTAGACAGTCAAAGTTTAAGTCACTATGGCGATATGGCGCACAGGAAATTTCGTATCCTGTGTATAAGAATAGTGAGTTTACGTATCGCAAATCATCTGAGTTTAGAGTGCCTCTTAGTACTTTCAGGTCATTTCTCTATTGATACCATGGACAAATAAGTTTAAAATTAGGCCCATTAAACTCAGTGTTCTCAAATTGGTATGAAAAATACAATGGGAAGTGCATCCAAGCATGACACTTTTACTATTGTTATAAACGGTAATTCAAAGACCTAGCGCGTAAGTAGAGCACAATATGCGTAGGCATCAGAAACACTACGAGAATATATGAAGTTAAAATTAGAGAAAGGACTACATCAGATAGCTTTGTGGTTCGTATGAATGTATTGTTTTAAATTTGTAACATTTCCTGTTCTTATGTTTCTTAAGGATTTAAAATCTGGATCTTTATTCCCATGGCATAATAGATATAAGAAAATTATATAACAGTAGTTTATGTTAGGAATCGCGCAGAAAGAGAAGGTGCAATTATGTCAATTAATAAAGCTATCTTGAAATTAAGGATGTTTTGCATCCTTTGTTTGGAGATTAATACTCTTTTTCATCAGTGATACTATACGAGACCTGTCAAGTGAGAAAAGTGAGAATACTTACCACTTATTCATAGGGAATCAGAGGTAGAGGTGAATTGAAGCAAGGACGCAGATTTCTTTGTAACTTTGTGGGGGCCCATTCAGATGCATGAGGCATATATCAGGATTTTAAGACAAATTGAATTCAAATTATGCCAAAAAATTTGGTATATTCATAAATACAATGTGGGGGATCCACATGAGCTTTGGGGTAACCCAGGCCCCCCCAGGATCGGCGCCCTTGCCTTGAAGCACTTAGCTTTTACGTGAGACATGTGTCAATCATAACGATAAGGAGACGTGATAAATCCAGAATGGAAATACCGTCGTACAGAACACTAAAATTGAGTTGTGGCAAACAATTGCGGGGCCAACTACAGGCGACTTTACAATTTTCTACGTCTTTCCTTCCTATCTGTCCTCCGCGCGCAATTTCTCCTGGTTTTATCTTATGCTAGCTTTATTTTTCGGCTAGTTGATGATGTAAGTTAGATTTCACTTCTAATTACATAGGTCATTATACAATAGGTCCTCTTTCGTGACTTTTCTCAATTTTAAAAAGATCGAATCAAGTCTTCTATGATCTTCCAAAGTTGTGACTTTTTACCTTAGTGAAAGGAGGTGAGATATTTGAAAAACATTCAAGTTTCAAAAACTATTCATTGATAAAATCTAATTATTGGCTTGAGTAATAAGAAACGTAGAAACAGCCTGTTGTCAATAACCTTAGTGTACGTTTTCATGTATCAGTTTTATAATAAATAGTATTTTGTGAACAACTGAATTAAATGGTTTTGAGACAGAAGTTAAGTATTTACCATTATTTTTATCCAATAACATTTTCCAATTTTGTTTGATAACTTCTACCTAATCGTGTACGAATTGCTTTATCAATCGACCGCCAATCAACGTTTACATAATTAACCAAAACAAGTTATGGTCAATATTGATAACGTTGGAGCCAGAAGAAAATAAGATACATACTTGGGCGCTATTTTGTATTGTCCTCACTCATTAATCTATGTTCTATTCTTCGTATCCTTCTCCTTGATAAAAAGGAAAAAACAAAAATACGTACAAGATAGGTTACAATTGAGGTTTATTATGATGACGAGTTAAGCTCTGCCTTTCTATGTGGAGTTGAAAACAAAAAGGAAAGAATCATAAATTTACATTTTTATTCGTGGACAAAATGAAACAAAGTCACGGGCCAAATTCGGCTCCCAGACCGCCAAATGTCCAAACAATAATCTGAAAAACTTGTCACCGATCTTTGTTTGTTTATAGAAGTTTAACATTCGTTTTATATAAACGAGGCTATTCCTATCTTGAAATTAGAAACTATACATTATAGAAATTGTCTACATTTCCCTCTTGTAAAGAGAGTTGAGTTGATTTTAGTTTAGCGTCCCGTTCAGCAGCGAGGCTATATGAGACGTGGACCTACTGATTAACGTGGAATCCGAACCACATGAGCTCCCGCCGGGAATCGAACCCGGGTCTCCCACGCCAAAGGAGCGTACGCTAACCGCTTAGCCACGAAGGAGCTCTCTTGTAAAGAGAAAAGAACATAAATAAACAGTGTTGCTACAGTCCTAGCTCTGGACTGTAGCAACAAATTGAAACAAAAAGGGTTGAATTCATTATTTTATACCAGTGTAACACATGGCTCTATAACACGAAACCAAAACAGATAAGGTTCTAGAACACTTGGCATATCCCCCCCCCCCTCTTTCAAGAGTCCAAATCAAGAAAGTGTTCTTTTTAAAAATATCTAAACAGGAGGACCCCGAACAACCGTGGAAGTAGACGAAACTTTTCTCGCACGTAGGAAGTATAACAGAGGCCGCATATTAAAAGGAAAAACAGTTATTTTCTTTACGTATTGTAAGGAAACCAAACGCGCCTCTATTTCAAAGTGACCAATAAACGAAAAAACATTTTGTATTATGGCCATATATGAAAAAAATATATATAACGAGGCCATATATGAAACGAGGAACAAATGAATCACCTGCGAGTTCGTGTGTAACCAGTGCGTTACAACAAAATATTACTAATTACGAATTTTCCACACAAAATTCGTAGCGTTATGTGGTGCAACATCACAGAATAAACGTTCAACAGCAGAGTCCAATGCACAGTTACAAGTATTTGTTAAATGGTGCTGAATTGAGTAGAATTGTACCAACTATTTCACAAAAGGGACTGAAAATGCCAGCGTGGTACCAACGGGCCGATGAATGACAAAAAAAGGATGAATTTGGTACAATTGTACGAAGTGTGGCAGCACTGTAAATATATAAGAATAAGAACAACTAACACTTGTGTTCGCTTGCTTCCAATATACTTGTTACATTGACTTGTTAACCTTAGTGAATATGGGCACTTATTGTATATTACATGAATTGTCCTCTTTCCTCCTGTAAGAGCCAAAGTTTTCGAAAAGTAAAAATATGTGTTTATTATTTTATTATTATTTTGTGTGCTGAATTTCAAATTTCCAAATTAACCGAATCCTCAAACTCTAAATTTTAAGTAAATATGTAAGGTGTGATTAAAAGTAATGTGAATGTAATTGCGCAGTGCCATCTACAGATCTTGAATCCATTTCAACTAGTAAGCCCGATAGCCTAAACCTTTCATTGAAGACTGTTTTGTTTACAAGTGGTATAAGCAATTCAAATGCATCAAGGAGTCGGTTGAAATCGAGTAACGATCGAGACACCCTTCGACCTCCAAAAACAGATGAAAAAGTGGCACAAATGATTTGTTCAAACAGGTGAATGACTATTCGAGAACTTTCTGAAGAACTTAACATTTCATGAGGATCCGTAAAAAGGATTTTAACTGCTCGGCAAATGGCTAAATGGCTTTTTTTTTTTTACCACGAAAAGGTGCCGCGGCACACCTTCCTTTTGATCCCCGAGTTTTTGGCCGATCAACTATTGCTGTCTGTCCTGTCCTATTCCTGTCTATCCACTTTCGGTGTGCTCTCCATATACAGCACCATGCAATTTCTGACTCTTCCTAAAAATTAAAAGTATGCATTACGGAAAATATGTTGACACCATTCCTGACATTAAGCGGGCGAGAACGACCTCCCAAAAGAATCTTGCTTCCACGTTGGGATAAGTGCATTGCTAGCCAAGGACAGTACTTTAAGGTAGATTAAATCAAATTACAAGTAAGTTTATTACCTTGTTTGTAATAGAATTATTCACAGAATTTTTAAATCACACCTCGTAAATTAAAACATTATAGAAATATTCAAATATTATAGAAAGTGTCAATCTTTTTCCCTTCAAGAGCGAATATTTGAAAAAAAAAAATGCTGAAACAAGTATTGGATTATTTCTAATGAATGGATTAATTGTCTAGTATCATTTCCATAATGTATGGGGTTTTGTACGATACTCTATTCTTACCACAAAGTAGGAACACCCTTTTCAGCACAATTTTGTTACTTTGACATCCATTGCTACTATGTATCCCTTGTTACTTTGACAACAGGTGTTATTTTTTTTTTAATACAAATTTCACTTTTCTAGCTGTATTAGTTTTTCTCCTGAGCTGAACTGATGATTAATTTTGCTTAACGGTAAAGATTATGGAAACAACGGTATAGCTGCTTTTAGCATGCTTTTTATGTACGTCTATATAAAAGGAACAACATTGTTTAACAAATGAATAACTTGGTACAAGATTCCAGTACTTTATTGTGCAGATTTATTGTCTGGTATTAGAGCAATATATAAAAATATGTGGTAGACAATAAAAAAGGATCACGCACTAGAAGTTTTAATTTCGTCCGCTAGATGTCAACCGTTGGAATATCTTTGCTACTATCTAACGCTGCTATGTGTAATGTATACTACTTTTATTTCAACAGTAGAAAATAAAATATGGATATTTTCCGTTCGAGTCACCGTTACACATGAAGCGGTTAACAAATTAACTCCGTTAACGAACTCGGTCGAGATAATATGTATTGCAACAATTCGTCGTTCAAGTCTTATCATGTGTTGTAACGGGCGGACGTAATACTAATATTACTCATTTACCTAGTATCAGAGACAACTTACAAACAGCTTGGTATAAGCTCGAATTGCAAGTCGTCAAAGTTTGCATCCAGCTAGATTGGAAAGCGAGCAAGCATGACGCAAGCTGGAAAATGAAATGAAATATTTGAGTGTCACCTTCCACGATTATACCAAAGGAGACAGTGATGATGAGAATTGAGTGGAATAAAAAAGTAGGAGGAAAGGGAGAACCTCGCGGAAACCCTCGCACACGGTGTTTGTCCACCACAAAGTTCACTTGGCGTGAGCTGGGATCGAACCATGTACTTCAAGCACCAGAGGTGAACCCTCTACCACTGAGCCACCTCATCCCCCAGCAAGGTGGATTCCAATAACGAAATTACATGGAGGGCAACCTTCCATTTAGTTTTTCATTCAAGCTTGATGCAAGAGTTTTTAAAGTCAAATCAACAGCCAATGAACGACCAGTGATGCTATGACGCTCTGCAAAGGGTCTAAAGCATCACTTGCAAGTACAACAGAAGGCAGATTGTATAAAAGCATGTGTTTCAAGTACAATCATAGAAAGCCAAAAGCCAAGCACGTGCCAATTGGCCAAAAGATTTCTTGCTGTTAGGGTTATAAGTCCTATTTCTATGATCCTATTAAAGATAAATAGGAAAAGATGAGATATGTACATGTATGAGTCACTAGGGGGAACATAATGGTATGTCACACTTTCTAATGTTAGAGTAAATTGGAAAAGAAAATTCAACATTCTCATGCAATACAATGTAATGACACATACCAAAGAGATTTCACTACCATCTGCACTTACTTTTCTGAAATTAATCTAGCTACATACTCTTTTGTGGTCCGATCCCAGCTCATTTCACCTAACAACTCAATTTCACCGCAGAGCAATTTCGTTCGTGGCTAAGCAGTTAGTGTACGTGCCTATGACGTGAGAGACCCGGCTTCGATTTCTGGTGGGAGCTCATGTGGTTGGGATTAGTCAGTACCCTAGTAGTAGAGACAACTTGCAAACATCTTGCTGTAAGCTTCAATTGTTAGTCGGCCAAGCTTGCATCCGGCTTGTTTGGAAAACGTGCGACCATGCCGCAAACGAAGTTATAGCAAAGAAGTTACATGGGGGCAACATTGCGTTCAGTGTTCCATTCAAGCTTGACGCGGAAAGAACAAGTTCAATGGAAAACAGTTCAAAGTTAAACTTGAACCGCTTAAAAGAACAGGTTCAACTATGTAATGAATATACTCAAAAATTCATTTCAAACGGTTCAGTATTTCCTTACATTCTGCATCTTCTGAAAACAAACTCGGAAGTTAAAATATTTTGTAAATTGAATACTGAAACCTACTTTTGTGAAACGCTAGGACACATGTCCTATTATTTGGACTCCGACTTTCATCTTCTTAGCTTGAGAGGCAGCTGAGATACTGTACTTTTGACATAGGTTTTGACATCCTATCCCCCCTTAGCATATGCATTTTAAATAAAGTGATTTAATAACTATACTCCAAAAAATCATCTCAAAAGATTCAATGATGTGGTTTTGTTCAGCGGACAAATACACAAAGAAACAAAAACATAGTCTATATTCAATTGTATATAATTTCTATTAACTTTTTTCACAGAGTTTTTTTAATAAAAAAAAGAGATACAATAGTCTCTATTCAATGAATAAAGTTAATAACTCAATTTTGAGATGGGAGATGAACACTGACTGTTTGTGAGTTTTCATCAATATGCAATTCGATATGGAAACATCCTTTGTCATATGCATACAAAAATATAAACCGGATGGACAAGACAAGGGAAATTTATTTTGCTCAAAGCCAACAAAATGGAGCGAAATTATATTTCTAGTTTGATTCACTAAGAATATATATATATATATATATATATATATATATATATATATATATATATATATATATATATATATATATATAGTCATCTGAAAGGAAGGAAACAAAGACAGATGGATGATATGTAGAAATAAATAAATGATGGAATATAATTCATCGGATGATGGTAAAGTGAGAGCAGAGGAAATAACGCGCTGCGCACTTGACATATGTATTCATGCCACGCAAACCACAAAGCCTGTGATAGAACTTGCGCAACAGAGCAGACCTGAGTACATGAATATGCACTATAGCAATTTTGAAAAGGGATATTGGCATCAAGAGGAACTTTTCATGAATTAATATAAGTGAAGTGAAATATTTAAGAAAATGATTACCATTGCAGCGGGATAATAAAAAAAAGCACAAGCACCAAAAAATAAATATGGTTCGTTTAAGTAACTTACGAATGCTTCTTTTGTTAAATATATTTTACATATGTTGAGAAATAGCAAATACTATATAGATAGAAAATTAGGGTCACAATTACAAGGTCACGGAGTTATGATGTTGAGAAATGATATCTTGTATATTAACATGGACAGCTTCATAAAAATCGAAAGTTACAATTTTTGTAGGTTTACGAGTCAAATGATTAGAGAATCTTCTTAACATATATTCGAAAGGTAATAATAATAATAATAATAATAATAATAATAATAATAATAATAATAATAATAATAATAATAATAATAATAATAATAATAATAATGCGCAGGTATTGTGCCCTCACAATGAATTGTAAATAATAATAATTACAAATTTCTGTTACAACATATTGGACTTAATTCTGTGAAAATACTTATCATTATTTATTTGAAATTATCAACTCTAAATTCTTATAATCAGATCAATGTTGAAATTATGTTTTAATTGTCAATTTTTTCTCAGTACCATAACAGTTCAATTACATTACAGGTACTTCTATTTGCTGTTGACTTCTTTCTGTATGTGTATTTCTTAATTAATAAAACTGTAAATTGTTTCTTTGCCCACGTTCCAACAACTACCTTATTTGCGGTTAATCTACGTAGCTTTCAATTTTCATCGTTCTCGTACTAATCCGTTGATCCAGGAAGTAAATAACCACAAACGCCTATCAAAACCATCAGAATAAGGTGGTAACAAGAAAGTTGAAGCCGACAATCAATACAACTGTTATGTAGACGCTGGAGCCACGAACTACAGCCTAGAAGTCCGAATCTTACCCAATTTAAGAAGGTAACACCTATTTTACACGTTGTAAGACGTTTGACAATCGATCCAATGCCAAAACCGCGAATGTGCTAACTTTTACTTTGAGTTATAAGCATTTTAATATTCAACGTACCCCGAAAGATCAGACTTAGGTTCATGTTTTAGAAATTGACGATAACTTCTAATATACTCATATTTCACAAATGGAACTTTGGTATTGGAATCTGTGTGCACCAAGTAATATGAAACTACACTTAGGTGAAAATAGCAAAATTTGCACATTCGCGGTTTTGGCATTGGACCGATGAAGTATGTCTTAACTTTGGAGAAAGCGTTCATATTCCGAAAAGGCTAATAATCGTCATTAAAACGCTTATCATTTCTGGCGTGCCACTCTAAACTTCATTTTGAACCATCTAATCACCTGTCATCTAGAGGAGAGGAGACGCAGCAATGGAAGGACAACAATTCTTCAGAGAAGTAATCGTTAGTTACAATGTAACCTAGGTCAGATCCCATTACTTTAGCTCTCTTCCCCAATTTCAATCTACAAAATCCTGGAACATCTTGTCAGTTATGAATCCCCTGCACTTAAGTTTGTTGCTCTTAACTTGAGCTACTAGAGCTGACAAGACGAGCTGCACAATAAGAATAGTAATAATAATAATAACTCGTTTCATATAGTGACTCGATAACTTCGAAACTATACTGATCCAATTATGCAACCGGAAGCGGTAAACCAGTAACGTCCGGTTTCAATAGAAGGATAAGAATAGACATACCATATGTTATTGCGGCGCTGAATCCATACAAAAATAGTATACACCTCGTTATCTTTTACTGTTTTTGGTTTGATATCTGTCGAAAGAATATATAAGAATTTCCATACTTGCCGTACGCATTCCAGAGTTTGGAAATACGAGGCGTATATCATCAAATTACATCAAACCTCTCGTAATTACATCAAAAGAGCATATAGAGCTTTGAACTTTCGACTCAACCGGCATTTATGTGTCTGTTCGTGTCATGATAATTTTCCATGAATCTTATTATTTAATTTGCTCCAACTCTTGGCAATAAACCTGTTTTCTGACGTTTAAATGCGTCAACAAAAAAGGGGTAAAAGAGTGCAACATAACTCCAGATTGCAAGCTTCACATGTTCGTAAGTAGTAACAAAACAATTTGCCAATATTGCTCATGTGATCATTACTGGATTTAGATACAATGTAGGGAACACTTTCTTCAAGACTTGCTGATCACCTTCAGCACTTGTGGCTGAAATCAGTAAAATTTAATAACTTTCCCAAACCTGTAAGTTTCTCTATTTAAATAATATCGGAAGATTTGTTTTCAGTATTCATTCCAAGATTCCCTGTCAAGAATGAAATTATGAGTTTATTCAGCCTCATCCTGCATTTTTGTTTAATGTTTACTTTAACTTTCATAAAACGTTATTATATTTTGATTTTGATAATATATACTTGATTTTGAGAGTTTCTAACAATTTCCACTGCTTGGGGGTGAATTCAGTCAAAAATGAAGAGTAAATTTGTCAAAATGACTGGTAAATAACCCGATGTGTCATGGTACATATATTTGTTTCCACACATGATGGTGTATAGTGTGTTCTTTGATATTTTCCCGGAATTCTCTCATCTTCAGAACCCAACCAGCCAATTGTGTGGGAGTGAAGTTACCTTCCCACTCCTGTCTTTAAAAATCTGATTTTCATAATTGTGAATTACTGTTATTAGTTAAGATTGAAGGTGGTAGGAATAAAATGATAAAAAAATATGAGATTAAAGTGAAATTTAAAAACAATTACTCTATTCTACATTGTACAGCATCACCATCATTTTGCATTAACCAAAATTACATTATATATATATATATATATTTGCAAATTACCCCTCTTGTAATAAGCTTATTTTTGATGGTTTCATCACATACTGTAATTCCTACATCACGTTTCGCTTCGGGTGCTAACTTGAGCGCAATTAATTTCAGATTTATAGACATTTTACGTACGAAGTTTAGTCTTACTCTCACTGAAAGCTTTGAGGGGGCGACCGCTTCTTAGTGCAATTTTACTGTGTTTCCTTGAAATGGTAAAGAACGTTTTGCGTTGTTCATTGTATTCTGATAGCCTCGCTTATTTCCACGAACGATTCTCCGTACCGAAAAGCTACACTGAAATCTCCTTTCCATCCTCCGTTGTTACCTTGCTTTTCTTCCCATTGCTGCTTCACGACGTCGTTCTTGCCTACTAAGAAAACCGTATGTATACTGACAAACTTGCCTCTGAGTGTGGAATCTCTGAAGACAATGTGTGTTTTCTTGCCCGGTACTTACTTAGTTGACACTGAATGTCTTATCTTCTTCAGTGTTCAATTGGGACACAACGAAACATACTTGGTTGTCAGGCTACGTACGTCATGTTCATGTGAAGCTGAATTTCTTTCATGGATTTTACTGTAACACATAACCTGGTTGTTTTGCTGTTCTTATTCTTGTCTAATGCCTCTTTCCGACCAATACGTATTAGTCACGATCGGCACTTGGGATGAACGTTACACCTCAAACATTCAGCCCATGGAGTGAAAGGACCAAGACATTAATACCTGCGGATGATATCGCACCTAGATAGACAGCTTACTGTTAGTACTAACCATCCAGGGGCATTTATGTTTTGTGGGAGTGTATCAACACGTAACTAAAAGAAGTATCTGCTTACAAAGTCACAAATGATACAGAGACACAATTAGCCACCTTCATCTGGCACAAGACATAATGTTTTTGAAACCACGGTGCATTCTCCGATGAAATTCGATTTTTAAGAATTTTCGGATAGTTATGAGGAGGGGATCAACATCCAATGATTTACCTTAGTTCCACCACTATTCCATGAAATACAACCAAATATATGACATGGTGTACAGTGAAGTTTGGAAAGGTGGTCGAAGTAACATAAAGATTTACTATATTTACTATGGACCATTGTACGTCCCAAAATATCAAAATATTTCAGGATTTAATATTACCTGGCTTTAAAACAGTTGAATTGTAGTGAGACAGAGTAAAGAAAGTGTCTACTTACACTCGTTCTTATCATAATCGAAGATGACCTTTTTATGGACCTTTTTATAAATATGGCCAGAGAGTTAAGTGCTTACAAGGGACCTCAGAAGAAATCCACTGAACTCTCAGATTCGCCAGTCGTCTGATTGTACTACCCCTTAGGATTTTATCGGTCCCTCTAAAGAGTGGGGAAATACCATAATACGCGGTAATGGCACTCAAAAGTTACAAATAAAGCTCAATTGCCTCTTGGAGAACAGACCAAATTACCAAATGCTAAGGTGTGTACACAGCCCGGTGGAGTCCGTCCTAACCAGAATGAACTGTGTTTGTGGGAGAGGGGGACAACTTGACTCCTGGCAATGCCTACCTACTTTTGTACTGCACAGACCCCCAACCAACTACCTTCCGAACCCAAGTGCATGCTCTACTCCTTCATTTGAGAAATATCTTAAAGGGGTAGTCTACCCAACAACTATGACAGGATATAAGGTTCTGTCTATCCTAAGAAAGAGATTCACCGTACATTACCGGTACTAATGAGTGGTTTAGTCCACCTGCACCAGCGAAACGTGCCCACTTCAGAAGCACGAATTGCTCGTCCTTGCTAGGTGCGGCTACAATATCCTGCCTCCTGTTCTCTGAGACACTGTGTGAGATACCACGCACACTCCTGGGCACAGTGGTCACTGTCATTGACCAATTTATGATCCTGGTATCTTCCCCTGACATCTTGCCTCCTACAACAGGGATCATATTACCACCTCCTCCTACTCTATCGCTTGTCAACTCGAACTCTATAAGGAAAAACCGGGCAGCCAGCATAGAAGCCTGTGTTCGTTAACTCAGCACAGAGCGTTTAACAAGTGGTCAGTGTATATCGCTTGAGTATCTTCCCCTTTCCTAACACGTACTTGGGACCGGCTGCAACGTGGATGATAGGACACTAGGCAATTAATGAATGATGGGACATCATGTCATAGGGAAAAGTTGTCTACCGGCAGGAAAAGAGAAGACAAGGTTCAAACTCTGCGCTAACGAACTTCGGATATGAAGCCTAGAGAAAATATTTGACATTTTTTACAACTAAAAGCTCACGAAGTGTCATACAGATCAACGAATAAACAGTAGTTATTTGATTTACACTATGATTACCACTTGTTTAGTTTATTACGTGAACTAGCGCATGATCAAACATTCATTTTCCCGACGTTAACTTACTTACATAAGAGTAGTTGATTGAGTTGACTTTGAGTTTAGCGTCCCTTTCAGCAATAAGGCTATGCGAGATGTGGTCCTACTGACCTACATGGAATCTGAGCCGCATGAGCTCCCATCCAGAATCGAACCGGGGTCTCCCACGCCTTAGATGCATATGTAAACAGCTTAGCCACGAAAGAGCTCAATTACATAATAGTTCTATTGATTCTAATCTTATTAATAAAATAATATGCACTCGAAGGTATAATTTTTTGAGAATAATTGTTCTACATTGGCCAATATTTGTTTCATGGTTAACTGCATCTAAGAACATAAAGCGTATAACCCTTTACTTGGAATAAATAAATAAATAATTATTTCTTTTATTTATAGCCAGTTATTTCATAGTTTTAGGTCATTTGACATGTTAAATTTTAGATTCATTCCGCACATAGTCTGAAAACAAATAAACCTCTAGAACATGTAAAAAAGCAACATCAAAGTACTCTAAGCATTGCAAATATTATTTTTTTTTTATTTTCCATTTAAAAACTACTTTGAACATGACAGTCCCAAAGCAAGATAAAATTAAATTGTGTTTTTAAATTAAAAGAAATTCATCTAAAAGCGTAAAATAACTCTAGAAAAAAAAAACGTTGTTGAAAATCCAATCTAAGACGGAGTACGAGAAATTAAATTGCAGGAATTACGAGGTATCTGAAGTTAGGTTTTACAGTTCAAATCAACTTGACTGGCGTGAATTGAAAACATAATTAGCTTTCTGTTGAAAGACACCTTACTATATACACACTATTTAAAAAAAAAGAATGAAATGTCAATTGCTTTCACAGACTGTTAAATGGCTGGGAAATGTAATTTTGCTTTTTCAGAATAACGAAACGAGTGACTTGAGAGAGATTTTATTCACAATTTCTAAGGGCAAAGGAACGAACTTCTTGAAGAAAAGCTAAGGAAAGCGAAGAGAAAAATCCATTCCATGTTGAGTGACCCTTGCAACAGCCCATTTCAGCTTTTCATCAAAATCCAATTTAATATCGAAATCCTATAGTTCAGTCTTTCTTCGATCACAAGTTCTTCTAACAGACGTCAGCCAAAGAAATTTGTACAAATCGAAAAGAAGTCAACGTATTTGATAGTATTGTGAACAGAAATACATTGTGTCAATGCGAAAAAAAGAAATATTTGTAGCAGATTATTCTGTACTTACTTGATAAGTTAAATCTAGGGAGTGTTCGTACTGAATAGCAAATTTCGAAATTTTAAGAGATAGCAATGTTAGTTGTACGGTAATTTGTGCCTATTTCTTCTGCAGGATGTTAAATTAAACAGCATAAAAGAAAATAACAATGACAGTTAAAGCTAAATAAATTGACTAAAATTTCAGTTAGGGATGGACAAAACTGTTTTTTGTAAAAACGGAAACCGGTTTCTAGAAAAAGTTAAAACCGAAAAACCGATATTTCGGTTTTCTAAAAAAAACTGTTCGGTTTCTTAAAAAGAACGGTTCTGTTTTCACCGAACACATAAAACTATTTCTGTAGAAACGGAATAGGTTTCCGGAGAACGAAACATTATTTTGGTCAGAAATAGAACCAGTTTTGGAAAAATTGAAACCGGTTTCGATGAAAAACTGAACCTCTTTTGGATGAAACCGAAACCAGTTTCGGTAAAAAAAAAAAAGAAAACGAACTAGTTTGAAGAAAACCGAAATCGGATTCTGTAAAAAAAAAAAAAAAGAAAAGAACAAGTTTTGGAGAAAACCGAAACCGGTTTAAGTGAAAAAACGTTTTTTATAAATTTCAAAAACCGGTTTCGGTTTTCCTTAAAACCGGAAACCGAAACACCTGTTTTCGTTCCCACCACTAGTTTTAGTCATATAACAGTAGTTGTAATGCCACGATATAAATCAAAAGTAGTAATATTGCTTCTTAAAGTAGATAAAAGATGTCAATTCGGATTGGACAACCCCGTCTGAATCGGCACGATGCTAAGTTGTTCATATAGATATGCTGATATCTTCACTTTTCTGAAACAAAATTGATTTCCTGTCATATTTTGAAACTATGGTAGAATTACTAACTATGGAAACTTAATGTCGAAACCCGGAGTGATACAAATGAAATGAAACCCTTGAGTTCAACTTCCCAAGATTATGCCCGTGAGACTAAGAGAGAAGATAATTACAGTAAATAAATGATAATGGAAAAATTAGTGGAAATAGGAAACGTGAGAACTCCTAGAACCTGATCCATATGTGAAAGCTGTTCCTAGCTGCCTCTTACTGTGTGTACTCAATTATACTACCATGTTACAACCGGAATTGGCAGTGTTATGTCACTTCCTGTTGGAATATCAGGAATCATTTTTTTTTTCAATTTATTACATTTTCTGCTTAACAACATGAAAACAATACCTAAATACCTATGACTTCCAGTTTCAGTAGAAATAACTAGAGATGATATTTATATTCCGGATCCTGAAACTACGCTTTTCGCTATCTCTCATTGTTTTAGAAGTATGCAGATCAAGATTGAAACTGAAGTTGATAAGATTCTACAGCTTCCGGTGGGTGGTTGGTAGAGTTTGAACATAGAATTTCGCTCAGCACCGTGTCTATATGAGACATAACTTCAGGAGTTTCCCAAGAATCGAACTTCGACCTCTCAGGACGAAGGTACGTATCCTAACCATATAGTCAAGGGGAGTTCTCTACTGTTCCTGGTTCCAATAGAAAGATATTTACCGTTGCTTTAGTTTAACAAGTATCGAAAGATAGATAGACGTACATCGTCCTTCCTGAAATCTTCATATACTTATAGCCAGGAATTTAATAGTACTGTACATATACGGGAGTAAGTGGCCTATACCAATAAAATGTTTTTGATAGTCCGGTGTAGAGTAATCTTTACGAAGGAACATTAGTATATTGAGGCGAACATACACAACATTTTTTGAAAATGATCGAGTGTGTACCTACTTGGGATCACCAAAACAATATCGAATTCGGAATCCGGAAATTTTAGGTTCCGAAATCTCATTTTTCTTTACTTTCCGAATTTCGGAAGAAATCCGAATTTTCAATAAAATCCAGACTTCTGATCGGAACAGTTTTTTTAACACGTCTCTGAGGGTAGGCAAAAATTACATTAGATATGTTAGTAGGATGGGACTTCCAAAAGTATCGTTTCTTTTTAAACAAATAACATACAAATTAATATGCATTTGAGGTTAGTGTGACATGGTATACATACTAAATCGTGGAATGCTTTTTGAATAAACAGTTGTGCAGACAGAGAAACATCATGGCAGGGCTAGTAATTGTATTCCGTAGAAGCATACGCGCATAAATATACATATCCAGGGTGAACCTGAAAGACGTGCATAAACTCCGGGAGGTGATTCGTGACATCCAAACAAGACAAAAAGTCCTCTTGCATGTGGTCAAATTCCATGTCGTGTACGAGTAACAAGATTTCCAACTTCGAATCGACAATATATATATATACTGTATATCAATTTACAAAACATGTTCAAATTTTTATCGTAAGTTGGAAATTAAGTATTAACTTTGTCATTTTACTACTAACTCCCTAAAATAGTAGCTGACTTTGAAGATCCACGTGGATCTAACAGCTAAATTTGAAATGCCGTCAAAACCCGACAAATAGGCATTATACAGTCCACGGATAACCTATATTTCTATGACAGAGAGCTTAATTTCACATATGTTTTAATTTCGTAACACATGTTGTAGCTTAGCTAAATGTTGCCCAGTGCGGCTTGTTTCCATTTTTTTTTTTTTTTAAGTTTCAAACCAAATATTACTTTTCTTTAACAACTTGAATGAAAACTAATAGGACGCTCTAAAGGTATTATTTCTATGCCAATACTATTAAATAACTATGTAGAAGCGTTACTTGCACATTACTTAATAGAGATTCAACCAATAGAACGGCAGAAAATGGCACCTTCGGCTAGTTTCGTGTTTTCTCGTTATCTAATTTATCTAGTGCTAAACATCCAGTGCTACAGCCCATAAAGTGCTACGGCGGCAAGATGGCACGCATTGAACAGAATGATGCGTTGTAAGAGCATCGGTTTCCAAGTGTCTTTATTACTGGCTTCCTGGACAGGAGTTGACTTCCTCTTAATTGAGCTATTTATAGTTCCACAATTGCATCATGATGCTGAGTTAAGTCTGAAAAAGAAAACATTACTACTATTGGAAATACCATAAAGGCCAAAGCAAACAAATCACGAGTGCTTAGAATTCGGATAAGTTCAGCAATATTAAAAAAAAATCTTGAACACCCATTGCTAAACTTTGATGGATATGGCAACGGGAAATAGCTCTGGAAAATAAAGAGTACAGTCTCTGCAAAATAAAGAGTATAGTATGCTTTGATAGCTAATTTACTGGAATGTTAATCAAAGTTAAGGCTGTTGTGGCTCCAGAGTTCTGCAAGAGGGAAGTAGAATTGGCAGTCGAGGAAAAATGACCTTCCCCCCATTTTTGTGGCTTCCAGTGATTTTAAACTTTGATTTTAAACACAAGTAATACAGCAAAATAACAACAAATTTGCCATTGTGAAACTGATCAAATTAATTGCAAACTCGATACTCAGAGCAAAGAATTCAAATTATTGAAGAAATGCAAAATAATTTCTGTTTACAATACTACTCAACTTATACCTTCGTATTCATTGCTCAGTCGATTCCTTAAATGTGAATTGGTTGCATATCAATTAACATAATGCTTATTAACAGTGTAATTTTAAGAGGATAGCAAAAACTAAGTGCTTGTGAAAAGTTAAATAATTTCTTTTCTTATATACTGTATTTATTTATGAAATTCTTAATAAAAACAGATAATATTTGCATGATGCATTGCAATACAAGTACGATTTTCTTTATGATCGTGTCTAAAGCAAATAAACATCGTAGTTATGCAAGGTGAAAGATAGCTCCATTTAGAAACTTCTGGAGGTGATATCCTATATGAATGAAAGAAAACATTCTAATATACATGGGTCGTAAAACGCCTTCATTTAGAGTTAATAATTGCAGAAAAAACGAAACTATAAGATATATCGCAAGCGGTTCAAGGAATTACAAGGGACTTAGTATGCGCTCTATCATGATATCTACGTATGTTTTACCATCTTCCGTTATTAGCGAATCGAATTGGCGAAAGGAAGTTTGAGCGTGGGGATATCCCTTAAGTACTAACGGAGCACTCATTCCGACGGTACCACAGCATTTTGAAGCATGGACATTCAAGTAAAATGCATTCTAGTTCTTGTGTATTAATTAAATCGCTTACGATAAGCCCTACAAGTTTCAAACCAGGGCGTTTTGAAAACGGTTTATAACTGAAAGGAGATCGTTTGCTAGAACTTTTTGGTTTTATTTGATATAAAGAATTACATCCCAAAGGATTTTCGGTTAAGTTAGTTACCTTCCACCCAGTACAATTATCTCATGGGTCTTTGGTGCAGGAGACCCGGATTCTATTCCCGGTTAATGTGCTTCGGTTCCCACGTTAAGCTATATGTATACATCTCAGACAATCTTGATACCAGAAATGTAATAAAGGGTGCAAACCACCTAATATTTTTATAGTTCCCTCATTTTAAATCAGGGATGAAATGAAAGATATAAGCTATGTTTCTGAAAACGGCCGAGCAAATACCTCCAATAATGTTAACAGTACATTCCTGCTTGTTGTTGAAAGAGGCGCTACGGTCGAAATTAACCTTAAAGCAAAAGCAATAATTCAATGGACAACTCATTTCAGCACCAACATATAGACCTATTGTTATGCAATGTCAAATATACATTTGTTAAACATATATTCAAGAGAAAGCTTCAAAATATTCACTAAGTTCCGTAAATTTAGAACAGACCGAATTTAATGAGATCTTGTGAATGTTCCCCACTTTAAACTTGGCCTGCAGACTTAACAATTTACTAATCCCTACTTAATCTTATATTATAATAATTATTTTGAATTACAAGTGTAGCACACATATTTATGTATGGCTTCGCATGTTTACTTTCACAGTACCCTTTCTGAGATAAATCAATTTAAAATGTAAATCAAAATTATTAATACGCTAACTGCTATTTTCTTAAATACTTTCAAAAATGTTCTCTAAATATATAAAAATCAGGTGTTATATAGTTCCAAAATGATGAAGTGTACGAAGAAAATATTGGATTTTTTCTTCATAACTGTATATGAGTGTGAATAAGCACGCATAATGCTTCGAAAACCTACTGCGGAGTGTTTTTGCACTTGGAATAATGCGAGTCAGCTTGTTTCCTACGATTATCAACGAATTTTTCTCATCTTCCTTGTGTGCAGCCAGTGCAGCCGCATAATCAACGCTCAGATTAGAAGCTTCACCATATTTCCTCTGTCCTGTCTGCTGCACGGACCTAGGTATACAGCGAACTTATTTAGTCAAGATAAAAGTGTGATTACACTGTACGCTAGATTGGGCGTGTAAACGACTATGTTGTGGGGCAGGCTAAGCAAGTCAGAACACGTAAATAAGGATAATATCAAGCAATGTGGCTTACATTATGTTAGCAAATCTTTCGTGAATATCAATAAAGGTTGCATTAACAATAAAATTTCCGTAAGTACTCAAGATTTTGTTAAATTGTTACATCAGTTTAAAGTTCAGAGTAGTTTATCTGTGACTTCATACATATAAAGATATATTTCTCGACACCATATTCACAGACTTGGAACAAGACTCTCAGTACCGATACTGCTATACACCTCTCAGCATCCTCCTTTCCATTTATGCTCGACAACTTCCAGATGATCATCATCATGCAAGATTTTTCCGACGACAGCTCATCCATGACGACATTCCTCATCTCTTACCATTATAGCACTGTCTCCCACAACACTAATAAGGGCTTCCCCCTGTTTCACATCAGTCTTGAGTCGCCCCAAGACAGAAGAATAACCAGCATTCGTCTCACTAACTAGTTCCATTGTGTTGTGATGTGATGTGCACTGCATTCATTATCATGAGCATAACAATCTTCCCTTACAATGCGCTTATATTCATTAGCACTTTTGTATACACATATTTTGACTATTCATTTATTTTGTTGCTTTCTCTGCACCTCTTATTTATTTTATGCACATATTCTCTTCTACTATTTATGTATTAGTTTAGATCTTATTACTGTTCATAATGTCATATTATTATTTTTATTATTATTATTTCAAATATATTCGATTATATTAATGTACGTATATATGTATGCACCATTTGCTTTTTGTATATTGTTACTTAAAAATAAATTTCCTTTGACAGCTCACTACCCAAATAAAATGCAATCAAAAATAATTGATGCTCCCACATCCCAGGCCAAGAGAGAGGGCGAAACCCTCTAGTGGCAGTTCTTCTTATTTCCACACGTTGAATGACAATAAAGATTCCAAACAAACCTGTCTCTCAAAAAAAAAAAAAAAAAAAAAAAAAAGGTTAGGAGGTAAAGAAAGCCTATGCTATTTCAGAGAATACTTAAATTAATAAATTAAATTGACATAGAACATTGTAGTCTAAGTGCACGAAACTACAAAATAATAGTAAAATTTGTATAATGCTTAGTATAGACTACTACATTTATAATATCCTTGGGAGGAGCACGGTAGCTCAGTGGTAAGAATGGTGCGTGGGGTTCCTGGTTCGATCCCTGCCAAAGTAAGTTTGTAGTGGACTGGGTTTTCTCTTGGTACTTTCGTTTCCTCCCACTTCCTCATTCCACCAATTCTGCCACAATCATTCACTTGCCGTAATCATCGTCTTACGAGGAAGGTCCATAAACCGTTGGAGTTGAATTTTGATGAAAATTAGTGACAAGATTCAGTTCGAGTTGCTAAGTAACGTAGTAATAGTCACTCGATGCCCAAATGCTTCGTTGAGCTGCTATACCGACGCCATCTTGAAATCCAGTAGGCAATGTCCAAGAATATCCTTTTGGCACAAAAATAAAAAAGCTTTTGGTAGATCTGACTTCCCAACATTGTAAACCGGGATAAAGCATCTATATGTGGGAGTATTTCCAGTGCATGATCGCCATCTTGAAAAGCGCCATATTGAATCGCAGTCAAATATGATAAATTGCAAGGGAGTCATGTGGGGTATCAAATAGCACTGGAATTTGTTTGCTCCTGAATCCATTTCCGTAACCAAAATTTACACATCTGTTTTTACTTCAGAGTTAAGAGGTCTCTCACACACAGGAACGTATATAACCACCCACAGCTCTCTCACCCCCGTGCGAGTTAGTTTTGTGTTATGAAACACGATCGTGCGAGCACTTGCATTGTTTTAACTAATGCATTAGTAGTCACTTAATCTACAACAGCCGCTATGCCAATCAGATCTTGAGCGTAGTGAGAGAAATCATTAATTAAATTGAAATGCCTGTAGTGAAAAATCAAATAGCAGCATGCTACAAATTATACCTATTTCGAAGTGCGATGGAATAGATTGGTGGTAGATGAAACACATGTTTAATTCTTGGACGTTGCCTACTGGATTTCAAGATGGCGTCAGTGTAGCAGTTCAACG
The DNA here is from genome assembly GCF_964235325.1 of Thermobia domestica. Classification (NCBI taxonomy): domain Eukaryota; kingdom Metazoa; phylum Arthropoda; class Insecta; order Zygentoma; family Lepismatidae; genus Thermobia; species Thermobia domestica. The sequence continues at coordinate 102,370,118 of NC_137460.1, forward strand.
AAGCATTTGCGTATCGAGTGACTATTACTACGTTACTTTGAAACTCAAACTGAATCTTGTCACTTTTGTGGAACTCTTGTCTGGTCTCGCTTCTCGGAAAGCTCTTCTTGACTAGTCTCTACTGCAAATTTATGTGTAAAGTTCAGAATTCTTCCGTGTCACGAGAAGTTTACGAAGGGTGCAATATAACAACACTGTTGGTAATACTATCTGTAACACAGGGAAAGTGTAGTGAAGACATAGTGTGGTAAAGAACTTGATGCAGCAGACAGAAGATATAGAAGAGCATACGACTGATAAAATCTGTGTGCATTTCCAATTAGTGTCTGCATATGACAAAATAATCAACAGGCATTTAATGAACTGGCATATATTTAGCTGAGCCTCCAATACGAATTCAAGGAAATAACCTCAAATAATGGACTGTAAACTATAAAATCCTCGACGCCTTAAAATTAGGAGATTTTAAATGGAATGATCCATACACAATCAGAGACACAAGAATCTGATTTTGTACCTGAATCTTAAGTGTCTGATGAAGACAACGTTAAATAGTTGAAACTATAATCCTTTATTTTACTTTTAATAAATAAGTGTATTAAGTTTTGGTGAGAAAGTGTTCGTTATTTTTGTAATGAGTTCCAGAGTCGTAATGCATAAAGAAACATGTTTAACTTGTTCTCTACAAAAGAAATAAGAATATTCTACTCAGTTTGTAAAAATAATCTATATTTTATTTTTAAACCAATGAGCTACGTTTTTGTAGTCTGCATGTACAGCATATAAACACCAACATTCCTGTTGGAAACGATAATTAACACCGGCTAATTAGAACCCTCCGTTTATCGTATATGTAACGTTACATTCCTTACACTTCCCACATCCCTATCGATATTCGAAAATCAATATCACAAACTACGTTGGAACTAACAGTATCTGACTTTAACAGTTTCATTCTAGCGTTTCAGGTCAACATAACGAGAAGAGAAACAAAATAATTTCATTTTGAGTGTTCTGTGTTATTTCTTGTGCGTTTGGTTTGTGTGAATCCATGTATGTGAGAGAGACACGGGTTAGAGGTTTCCTAGAGCTTCCTGGCTTCTTTTATGTGTTGCTAAGAAAACATCCAATATCCCTTCAATTCCATGTTTCCATCAACGATCACTCAACCACTATTGGAATTCTATAACACACAACATCCATTGTAGGAAGACATCGAAGAAAAGCAGCTACTTCTTTGAAAGTTGCCAACATACTTCACTCACGATCAGTCAAAATAATAATGGGGTGACTTTTCACGTTTTAATAAATGATTTATTCTTAAAACTTGTAACTGTTACGGCAACACCTTCACGGCAACACCTTTTATTTCTAATATTATAGAAATTATTTAAAATTGAATTTAGAAAATACTCAATGTTCAAAAAATACGAAGCAAGGAATGTACTAAATATCTCTATAAGATGATCTAAAACCCTTAGTAAAACAGAAAGTAAGTCTTCCTATGAATGAGAGTACAGTGAATTAATGACCATCAAGTTATATTTCCCCAAAACCAGGGGGTAAAAGTGAGGGGGAACGCGACGGGACGTCGTCCACCCGCTTCCAGAAAATATCCGTGGCGTCCTCCCACTTTCTAAAAAAAAAAAAAAAAAAAAAATACAATGGACAAAGATAGGCACGGGGAACTACCTGACGTCATGCGTCCTTCTATAATTTCGGATCCATTTTACCGCTGCTCGAAACGGAAAACAACTTGAGCAATGGTTTGGCTGAAGGAATAAAAACACTAAGCAAGAGATTGGTGGAAATGAAACGACCATTTTAGCTAGGGTTTCCAGACGTTGGATTTAAATCATTTGGTTCCTCCTCCCAAGTTGTTTAAAACTCCAAATTTCCCGTTTCCCAAAATATAAGTTAATATAATCCGTACGATATATTTAAAAAAATACCTCTTTTACTAATCATCGATACTCAACTAATGTGAGTATTCTACTCTCTGCCATCCAGTTTCTGTGAGTATTGGTTGACCAACTCTTTAAGGAATTCTGATACTAGCAAGAAAGAAGTGCATAACTATGATTATATTTTCACAGAGTCTCCCAGTTTTTCTTTTATCTAGGAGATCTCGTTTTCACGTCTGGCGTGAGACTCAGCTCAATAAGATAATACAGAGATTGACCGAGGTCACAAACTCTTTGCACATTCAGTAAACAGGCTGTGTTATCCAGACATTCAAGATGGCGTACCTCAGCAACACAATAGAGGATCGACCAAGGTCACAAACTCCTTGAATATTCAGTAAACAGGCTGTTTTTCCCAGACAGTCAGAATAGCATGTGGTGTTTAATGCTGTCATATGCAAGTGTAACATCTATAACACACAATTCAAAGTTATTTTTCTCTATTTATTCATACTGATGTGTTCTGCACAGTAAGTCACAAAAGGACAAGATAATTGCTTTTCAATACACCATTTATCGTTAAACTCTTTATTTCGTTCCAGTGGCAACACTGCAAAATCAGTTCCATGGAAAGTGAAAGCAAACTCTTGAAAAAGTGTTCATGCGATTGGAAGGGAGTTAGGCGTTTGGCAGTACGCTGAAATCCGTAAGGTAAAATTTTGTGATCATTGATGCCATATGCATTAAAAAAACACACTCGGAAATGATTTCTGAATCAAATCGTCACGTAAGATGAACATTTGATCAGGCTTGATACTCGTACTCTGTAAGAAGAGTGGTTCGGTAGTTATCAATATTCCAGAGTAGTGTCTCAAACAACCACTGTACCCGCAGAAGATGTTGCCGTTATAATCGGTAAGATATATCTTCGTCAAGGCAAAACTGTCATTACGGATCGTGCAGCCACATTTGTCCTCAAACATACATACATGGTCATCAGATACCAAGTTTTCATGATGCCCAACAATCCATACTCACGTGTGTAATAGTGAAAATTGCATGAGTTGCACTATGAAATCCTCCCTTTCAGCATCTCACTTACTTCGTGGTGGGAGACGGGGGCGAAAGAACTGTCTTGATAATTCGGCGATGCAACAAATAGTTGAGGACTCCATCGTACCTCACATTCAATGTTTCTTTCGAAACAAAATACAGTTGTTTGCTGCGTGGTGGGAAAACTGAGTGGTTACCGACAGTGACAACTTTCGTTAACTTGGTATTGTAGTTTTGTTTTTTTTTTTCTTTGGAAATTAACCAATTGGTGCGGATATTTATTTGCACCAAGCAAACAGAAACTACTAATAAGATTCAGCCTTTACTTTCTCTTTACAGAACTCTACGTAAGGATTGATACAACTAATACCAGTCGTAGTTTAGTTTTGTGTCTTTATATATCGCAATAGATTTAAGTACATTCCAAATACACTTGTTCTACATTTCAGGTGCTATCCGTAGTATAACAAGTGTTAGAGAACGATTCATCCGTCCACATTATGGTAAGGGTGGTAGGAGATAACAATATTTTAAATAAACGATATTCATTGTGATTCTCGCATTAACTGCAAGAGAGAAGCTAATATTTAATTTAGGAACTCCAGAAGGGCGAACTTTAGCGGGTTTTTATATCCTGCACAATATTTTCTCTACTATAGGATACGTATAGATTTGATACTTAGCTAGAAGCAATTTGTACAGTTACACAGAGAAGAAATCCGTACTCCGGACAGCGGTATATTGTACAAATATACGGTATCCTTGCTTACTATAGAAATCAGTACGGGACGTACGTTATCCGTATGCTACATAGGCACTGTTCTTAGATGTTACATCATGCCGTCGCAGGATGTCTGACATCTAAATTTTTCTGTATACCACATGCATATACTTATGTTACCTTCGTCAGCTATATGTTATATACGTCCATTTGTATGTGAAATCCTGACCGCCTACATTGTTTCATACGGAAAGTACATATAGATGGAACACTTATACAGAAATTATTATAAAACATGCGTTTTCAGTTATACGTCTGCTGTACGTTAAGTCCAAAAACTACAGGAATTACGCATGTAACCTATCTTTTTAAGTACTCCACCTACAAATTTTTTCTCAGTGTACAAATAGACAGAAATCATGTATGCCCTCTTCATCGAACGTGCAGGATAGAGAAAATCATGGCTATGTACTTTCATAAATATTATCTGATTTTGTACGATCACTACACACTCCAGAAAATTTGCACCACAAAACGAATTTTTATAGGACTCCAGTTCTCCTGCCGCAACAGGAGAAGCTCCAGGAAAGCAGGCAGAACCTATGGATTTTCCTTTTAAATTCGCTCAAGTCTTCTCTCCATATGTGTGTATTTTGCAGTTCAAAAATTGGTCCTATATTCGCCTTTGTCTCTTTGTAGTCTAATACTATGTACCACCAATATTTAAATATCAATCACACACTTATAGGCGAAACGAAACCCACTTCCTCTCTAAGAACATATATACAGTATGTGCAGCTGTGTTAGGAGCTTTTTTTTTTTTTTTTTTTTTTTTTTTTTACAATTACGGTAAAGATAACAAATACAATCTCTAATGGGGTATAATTTGAAACCAATGACGTACTTTTTAAAACCTTAAAAGTTAGTGTTCATCTATTTTCGCAAAACAAAATAAAATACAATTAAAATAAAAAATAAGAATTTACCCTACCCTATGTGTGTTTACGTTCATCAGTTTACGTCGTATACCAACTGATATACACCTGTATGTCTCATCTCTTTTAGATCTATAAAAGTTAAACAAAATTAAATATTTAACAATTAATCAACAGTAAAAGTGTACGTGAAAAGATGGGGAGACGAATAAAGCCACGCTTTGCCCCGTGTCTATCTTTGTCCTTTGCAATTTTTAGGAAGTGGAAGGACGGCTTAGATATTTTAGAAACAGGGGGAACGACCTCCTTCCACGTATCCCCTCATTTTTATCCCTGCAATCAGCGACACAACTGCACTAGTTGTGGCCCACGGCAAGAACTCGCCTTAGTACTCCACTGAGCAACTAAACCAAAACGCTCCCCCAAATATGCCCAATTTCGCGCCCACCCAATCCGCGCCAATGGCACGCTCCTTTTGCCCCACTCTAGTTACTTCACTGCCTGTAATTAATCATTATTTTGATCTATATTTCTGTACTGTTGTCCTGCTAGTGTCATTATGAAAAAGCTTGATTAAAGCGTCCTAATTTTAGGACACTTGATATTTTATTTTTTACAACAAAGAAGAATACATTTCTCGAGTTCTGCTAATTACAGGGAGCAATTGGAGACCTGTCCTAATTCACTGTAATTTTTTGATACATTTTTCCTTCCCCTCTGTAAAAGATGGACGCTTAATTTTACCTGTGTGAGTTACTTTATTTGGGTATGGTTCGGGGAACGTTATTTTATTGTTTTAATGCAAACAATGAATTTGGTTTATATGTGTCAGGTAGCAATAGGTATGCGGCAATCAGACTGTAGGAAAGTTATTTTAGTTTTGTTATAACTTTCAGTGCTATAGATGTTGACAAATTAGTGTCATATAAATAGGACGCTGGTCCAAAGCAATATATTAGACCTACCAAGTAATAAAAGCGAGTAGACCAACACCCTTTATTTTTTCGCGTTCTTACGATTATCATTCATTGTTAAACATCTGAAAACATCAAATTTTTGCTTTCTCAATTAAATGCAATTTATATCTAAGCTTTAGTATAGCTACAGTAGAGAAATAAGCGATAGAAAAAGAAAATTGCTCTATAATAATGTTCAAATTTGAAGAAAAAGGGACGCATCATACACAAACCTTCCCCAATTTCGTGTACAAACTAACAGAAACTTGAGCGAAACAGAAATGTTGTAAACAAATCACAGAGATATTCTATTGTATTTTCAACAGAGACACAATGCAATACAGCTATAATGAGGGAAATAGTTCTTTATGGTGTTGGGATAAATAACGATCATGATTTTCTGTTGTGCGGTTATAAAACTTGTTATAAAAATTTGATCTCTGCTATGGAAATGATATGAAGATAAAATGAGAGTGCTCGTGACAGGTATATATATATATATATAATCAGGAAGACTTCGTGCTTCGATAGACCGGCCCTGATCACTCAATGCCTTGAGGCATTTAGTGGTAAAAAATTTGAATTGCTTCACTAAAACAATAGAATGCAATCAGTTAAAAATATGTCCTCTCCAGTATATCAGAAAGGACCAGCGTCCTATTTATAGGACAGGGCGTAAGTCACATCTGATGCGCAGGAAAAATCAACATGTTATATTTTCGTGATACTTATACAATAATAAACTAAATTAACGTCATAAAGTGAAATAAATCAGAAAAATAATAATTTGGTCCCAAATGGGTTAATGTATAAGAGATGCTAAATGAAATATTTCAGATTAACATCATACGATTATGCCCGTTAGGCTAAGGGAGACGATGATTAAGGTAAGTGAATGATGATGAAAGAATTGGTGGAATGATAATGTGGAGGAAACGGGAGTTCCCCGAGAAAACCAACAGACACGATGTTGTCCACTGCAAACTTACTTGACCAGGTATCGAACCAGGGACCCCACACACTAGAATGAGCATTCTACCACTGAGCCACTACGACCTCTGTACGAAATAGTATTAAAAAGTGTCAATTTCTTCTTAATAGGTAGCGTGATTATCATACAGTATCAATTTTTAGGTTTACAAATAAAATTGGGTTTTTCTTATCTTTATTTATTTATTTATTTATTTATTTGGATTCTATTTACGCCAACTCATACCGTTTTCTTCAGGTTTCATGAGATCTATTGATTGTTATTTGGGGTGTTGAGTACACAAGGCATTCAAGTTCACTGGTTTGGTCATTGTGGACTTAGTTTCATATTGACGATCTCTACCGAAACTCCTTTCAGTGCATACAAGTTCTCGATATTGCAATAACTCTTATAATGTGAAATAAGTGTTCACTTTGTCATGAAATTAAACGAAGCGTAAAAATTTTACAGTTCAGAGACTTGGACATATGGAAACTAGAGAAGAAATAAATAGAGAGATTCGAAATATGGTGTTGGAGGAAGATGGAGAAGATAAAATGGAGAGAGAGAGTAACAAACGAATATATTTTGAAACGGATAGGAAAGAAGAGGATACTTTTGCGAAGATATTCTGTTCTTCATACCGCCAGAGACGGAGAAATAGGCCGAAAGCGAGCAGTAGGAAGAAGAAGAACCCAACTGATCGATGATTTGAAAAATAGAAGAAAATATTGGGAGATAAAAAGAGAAAGATGAGAAACGTGAAACAAACATTTCCAGGGACAAAACCCTAAAAGAACACTCATTAGTCCCAGGACCCGCCAAAGGCAGAATATTTAATAATGATAATAAAGAAACCTTTATGCCTCTGTTTACCACAAGTTGGTAATTATAATTTGATTGGGTTCAGCGTTGTATGCCCCATAAGTCTCACATTTGAAAGTCTTTTTCTTTTCTTTTCTGCTAATAGAATATTTTGGAGTGAATCCGACATTGATTTCATTGTCGAAAATAAAACGTAAGTATGACATATTTTACTGCTGATATTACCTGAAATGTTACTTCTTCAAACAGGAAGAGAATAGTTTATGGAAAATTTTATACCTGTTCCCCTGTCAGGATATGAATTTTAATCAAAGTGGAAAGACGAAAGTCTGTATTGTGATCCGTTTCTACCCGTACCACCCCAACCCAAATGCAAACTGGGACTGAATTTGCACTTAAATGTCATCTGGAACGATACTATTCATTTCAGCAAACCCTACAACTATGCATTGGATATTAATATCGGTCGTTTTCGTTCAGTTTTACGTGTCCAATTCCCATCCTATGTCGACCTCATGTCGAAAATTCTCAAGATAAGATCTAAGGTTAATATCTATCATAAAAATGTAACAATTTAATTGGTTGGGTAGTTATTCATCAACTCAATCAAACATAAAATTGGATTCGTTTTTATTTATGTATATACTTATTACAGATCAACGTTTAGCAATTCATTCGATTGTGTTTCTCACAACACTTCCCAGTTAAATTGTAATACTAGCCTGATATGAATAACACATCCAAGTTCGATTCCAAGTTCCATCCCGGGACATCCAAGTTCGATTCCAGGTAAAGCTTATGCGGGTCGGATCCCACATGAAACTGTAAATCCACGTCTGATATAGCCTCTTAGCTAAAAGGGACGCTAAAATTAAATCCAATCAAATTGAGCAACATCTTGTAGAGTTCAATATGCAAACTTTTGAAGCGGCAAAAGTGGTAGAAATTATTGTTGACAGATACATAAAGGAACACAACACAATTCAAGTACTATCTCTAACAAATTTATGCATGTTTTCCGCGGGATAGTATCTTGTCCCTTGCTGCTATGAAAATAAAACACAATACATTACCCCATATTATTTTGCCAGTAGCTTCGTATTTACTGATCAGTTAAAACAGTATTCCTGGACGTCTTATTGACAAATGTATTTGTTTTTCGTGCCTTGCACGAAAAACACAGAGTGAATGTAACAAAAACGAAACAAGGAAAAACTACAATGGGATGTAAAGTGCTTTGACTCTTTCGATAAATCAATCAATGTAGCAGTTTCTTCGTAGGCAGATATTGATGGCGTAATCAGTAGCACCGTGGGCACCAGTTCACGGGTCCTCAGATCGATCCCGTGAAGGAAATGTTTTATTTTCTTTACAATAGAAGTTTTATTTTTAAAAAAATATTATCCAGTCATACGAGAAAAGGAAATTGTGTAGAAACACAACATTTCACTTTTGTATTCACATTATCGCGAAGAAATGTTATTACTTCTTGCATTTCACACCGTGGACAATAAGTTAGTGAATAATATTTTTCGGTCTCTTTGTAAACAATGTCCAGTGTGTTGTCTTCGGCAGTGCCCTATAGTATATACCATAAAGTCGCAAAGTTTCTGACGAAAACATTCTATTTATTATTATTATTATTATTATTATTATTATTATTATTATTATTATTATTATTATTATTATTATTATTATTATTATTATTATTATTATTAGAATGAAAGAAAAAGCCACATAGTTGAAGCTATTGATAGGAACAGAAGAGATATACTTTATGTCAGATCCTTATAAAGCCTCCGAGGCCCCCTTCTCTACGCCACTGAAATAAAACAAGAAATGGAGTATAAATATTTGTTAGCTGGTAGCAGTAATGAAATTTTTGTTCTTCTTCTAGATAGGTTGAGTTGATTTTGAGTTTGACGTCCCTTTCAGCAGCTAGGTTGTATGAAACAAGACCAACCTATTAATGTGGAATCCGAACCACATGAGCTCCCTTTAGGAATCCAAGCTGGGTCTTTTTTTGGATAGGAAGGTGAAATGACAACTTGAATAAAATCGTTCTTGTGACTAGAGTTCGATCACTATTTGTAATTTGTGTAATTCTCTAATGCTTTATGCACCTTGCATGTAGAGTTAAAGCTGATAATAAGTTATTGGTAAAAGTAAGAGTAAAACAGAAGACTAATTTAGCCAGAGTAATGTGCGTATGTTTTTTTAACAAATAAATCATTTTTTCTGCTCTAAGCATCGTCACTAGTAGAGTATTTGTTAGCAATGAATTATAAAGATATTATGGTCCGCGGATAGATTCCCGCGCAAGGCGAACAATTTTTATTTCTTGAGTACAAGTAGAAAAGGCTAAAAAAGAAGAAACGAATCGAGACAAGTGAAGTCTAGAATTAACAAGTAACACCGAAGCAAAAGTATGAGTCATTATGTGACTTGTTTAAAGAAACAATAACATGGAGGAAGAATTTGTCTCTGTCTAGGAATTGAGTGCAAATAAAAGAACACAACTACAATAGCTATGTTCTGTTGGAAAAAGAAGAGAATTGTGCTCACTCTTAATAGAAATAGATATATCTATATAGATATAAATAGATATAAAATTAAACAAAAGTAAAAGTTTTGAGTTTGTGTGAGCGTGAGATACAATTTTTCTCTCGCGTTCTGAAATATTAGCAGAAAATAATGAGAGATCTTGAGATTTTGAGATATTGAGGCAATATTTACTTAACTATAAAAATACCATAACAACACATGAACGAAAAGCACGTAAAAAATGTTTCCTATATAAAAAATCAACAAAAGATAGTAGTTCACTCTTACCAGAATTTCTAGTGGAATTTATAGTAATAAGCATAACAATAGAATTCAATTTGCCAGAGAGCTTCAAAAGAAACAAATTAAAAAAGAAAAATGAACGAAATAAAATTTTCATATACGACTACAATAGCAAACTTTACTTTTGCTCTCCACAGCTTCGCTGGGTAGGGTACAAAGGCGATAAAGGATGATGTAAATAATTTATGTCAGAGTTATTGGAATATATGATGTGGGAGGAAACGGGAGAACCCCGAGAAACCCAAAAGCATAACATACATAACTGGACCCTTGAAACTAGAGGTGTGCGCTCTATCACTGAGCCACCATGCAGCCTATGACTAGAGAAAGAGAAAAAGTGAGTGCATCACGCAATATTTGCACGGAGATTTGCGGCAATGCCATCAGACAGGCGTTTCCTCATATTGACTACCAGACTGGAACACATTGCCGGATACACTCGGAAATGATCCCAATATTCCTTCACGTGAGCCTGAAGAAGTCCCTGGTCCCCCTCCTGTCGACGTATTTCCCATTCTTGAACCATAGAACCTATTGGGCTAAGATAAGGAGATTTGAGAGGCCAGTCTATGCAGATCAGTTCGAGATGATCATCGAACCATTCCGACGTCTGTCTTGACGTACAAAGAGGAATATTGTCATGCATAAAAATGAATTCCACCTGTTCCGTGAAATCTCTTTGAAGGGATGGCAGTAGCGTGTTCTCTAATAATTGAATATATATATATAAACATATAGCAGTGGTCATAATCCCAGGAACAGGCACGAGCTCCCTAGCACCCGCAGCTACAGCACCAAAATTGAGCAGAGACGCGGCCAGAGTGCGAAGTTCGAGCTACGTGCTCCAAGTGATATCGTGTTCCACGTGGTCAATATAATATTACTCTTCCGTGTTTGGCGGAAGGGAATACCTTCGCGTCGGGCCAGGTGACTAGGTCCCAATATGCTTGGGGAGTATTCACATGCAACTGAGCCCATTCCAGACACCTTGAATTGTGCTCTTCTGTTAGAATAATTTTCTTCTTGGGAAGTGCATGGTTGGTTTCAGCCGACTTGAGTCGTTGTCTTATTATTTCTTGCGAGCACCCATACTCTACTGCTTTATCCCTCAAAATATATCGATGATGCAGGGATTGATTTCGCACCTCAGTACTAAGGTCTGTGTCCTGTTGCAGAGGGGTCAATCCATAAGAAGTGGTCCAGAGTAGGTTCCTCGATCATCTCCGAAAATTATAGAAATTTGAGTGTGACGAACTGTGTGTATGACAAGGTCAATAACGTCATTCACGTTGTAATACGTAGAAGTGTTCCTGAAAGGCGGTCATCTTTGTTACCGGTGGAGTGTCAATTTTTGCATTCGCAAGCGTTTACGAAAACTACCATTGTTCAGAACGTACGAATTAGAGGAATACCAAACAGAAACGAATGTTTAGAGAAGAAACTGAGGTACACGGAGAATATAAACTCTTGTTTCTAAAGAAGTATCCGGGGTTGCAAACCAATTCCGGAAATCACCAGAAAAACTACAAAAAAATACAATTTAAAGGGGCTGTATTTTGGAATGGATTAAGCTGGAGCTTTCATAAGTTTTGTGCTGAATACTATTATATGTAAGGAGTCTGCAGTAATATCCACAGTTATGATACTACTGGCACATTAGATTTATAGGGATCCAAAAGTTTAAGTTTGTAACGTTTATGCCATTTTTATACCGACAACAAAGATGACCGCCATTTAGGAACACTTGTACATACGACAACGTAAATGATGTTATTGACCTTGTCATGCAGAGAGTTCGTCACACGGATTTTTTTATAATTTTCGGACATGGTCAAGAAACCATTTTCACCATCTTTGCACCACTTCAGATGGATTCACCCAGAGACGTTGCTCGCGGCCGGCCACTTCGACGTCTTGACTTCACCCAATCCACATGTTGATCTGCATAACGATTCAACCATTTACGAATTGTTCGAGGATCACAACCAAGATCTCGAACAATGTGCGACAATGCCTTACCATTTACTGCGCGATCGATAAAATTTCACCTCGCTGAGAAGCACTTAGTTCTACACAGCCCCGATTTCGTGGCACGTTCTTGAGTGTCTTGCTATGAGTACGAGACAGAAACTTTGTGCACAATGAACCTGACGGGAATGCGGTCTGCGAGGTTAGACATGTATTTGTATTGCAGAAAAGAAATAAGGAAATAGAAAATATCATGAAATAAATATATTTTATTTTATTGTCTTTAATTCATGTGCGCATGTTACTAAGTTTATCTTCATGTGTTGATTTATACTAGCAAAAGCAAATTTCGCTGTCTTTTTAACTTAACATCTAGTTTATTGTTTGTTTCCAGTTATGGAGATACGAAACATAAATGACTCACTGTTTCATGTTAGTTTCATTCCACCAAAACCCCTTAGGCACCTCTCCAGAATCCTTCATTCAGTCTATAGTATCTCTTTCGACTCTCAGTAACTGCATAAATAAATAGTATTGAATGATACGCGTATCTGCCAAAAGGGAACGAGTACTGCCTTTTCATAGCATAATCATATTTAAATTTATATTAAGGTAAATACACTATTTTCCACACCTATAAATCACTATTACCGATAAGAGTGCTCCCATAATTCCAAACCTCAGAAATTGCAACATTAAAGGAAAATTGTGATACTGGTGAAAGATACAGACAACCTATCAGGTTTAAGTGAAACTAAAATACCACAAAGTGCACGAATACAGTACATGACAAAAATACGTATTATGTATGCTTGCTGTAGCTAACTAGGAAATGTTTTCATACGTATGTACTTCAATTTGGACGAAACTTGATCAGAAAGAAACTGGAATTTACACACACTATGCAAAAATTTGGCATGTTCGGGGAGTAGAAATTACACGAGTAAAAAATAAAAAGCAAGGATAGTAAGCTAAAGTACGCTAGAGCGGTGCCAGAAATGCATTCATATACCATACAAAATTAAGAAACTAGCCGTAGCCAGAGGTGGTCATCCTCCCTCATTTTGCCCTCATGAGGGCCGCCCTCACCCTCACCTTACCCTCATTTTAGTAGTTGAGGGTGAGGGCATTAGAGGGTGAGGGCGATAAAGTAATTGAGGGTGAGTGTGAGGGAGGGTGAGGGTGAGGGCGTCAATGGAGTGTGAGTGTGAGGGAAAGTGAGTGTGAGGGCGTCAATGAAGGGTGAGTGTGAGGGCGTCAATGTTGGGTGAGTGTGATGGAGGGTGAGGGTGAGGGAGGGTTAGGAAAAATGACCATGTCTGTCCGTAGCTCATATGGTAAAGTCAAGGGTTGCTATTAAGAAGACTCGTGTACAAATCTCATTGTGGTCCTTCATTATAATTTTTCATAGTCGCGAGTCAATTACTACCTAGCATTTTTTCACTTTTGCTCGTAATGTTCCTTTCTCGTTGAATTAAAAACTCTTGGTACGTACAGTATTCTTTCAGTCATACTGCTTACAAACTGACGCGTTTTCATTAATGTTCATTGAATAAATAATTGAAATGACCTTTAACTAATGCAAAGTAGTCTTGATATATCATGCTCTTCTCAGAACATTCCTCAAATTTATATGTTTTATGAACGTGCCAATAAAACTCTGCATCAGCTAGAGGTCATTGAAACTTATTAAATGAACAAGAATTTTAAAACAAATGTCACTCTCTAAGCAAAGGAATGTAAAAAGTATGTGTCAAGAGGTATTCCGAAAGCTAAACATTTTACGCTCAAAATTGAAAAGACTCCACATAATAACTGAAACGCAACCACCGCGATGCATTTAAAAAAAGAAAACCTGGTCGATATTTGAATACTGGTTCTCTAAGTGGCAGTCTATACGTCTATGAAATTGCTTCCCTCCTTTCAAATTTCGACTCTAAAAAAAACTAATAATTTGTATTCGTTGGTTATTGATTGCTTTGAAGAAAAAAATAGTTTGTTTCGAAAAACTTCAAGAGATATATACAAAATAATGTTCCGGGCCAACTTCACTCTCTTTTTTTTTTAAATATATAAAACATCTGTTTACGTATTATCCATTCACCTGTTGTTATCATATTTTAATAGTTAAGTAATTATTGCCTCAATATCTCAAAGAGTGTTGTTTTAGTTTATTTCATTATTTTCTGTTGATGATTCTAAACGCGAGAGAAAAATTGTCTGTCACGTTCACACAAATCCAAAGTTTTTTTTTTTTACTTTTGTTTACACGTAATGTTTTTTTTTTTATGTTTTCTATCTCTTTCCATTAAAAGTGAGCGTAATTCTTTTGTTATCCAACAGATAGCTATTGTAGTTTTTTCCTTTATTTATGCTCCATTCCTAGACACAGACAAAACAACTCTGCTCATTTTATTGTTTCTTCGAACAAGTCAAGTAATGACCCATACCTCAGTTCGGTCTTACTTGTTAGCTCTAAATTTTATGCATCTCTATTCGTTTGTTCTTGCATATTCTACTTGTGCTCAAGAAATAAAAATAGTTCGGCGTTCGAGGGAATCAATCCGTGAACCACAAGATCTTCAGACAACCTTGCTACCGGATACTCTACGAGGGACGATGCCCAGGGCACAAAACCTGATTTATTTGTTTAAGAGATACCGTATACGCACATTACTCTAGCTTCGTTACGTTGATCTGTGTGCGAATTTTCACAACTAATTCGGTCTTCGAATTTTATATGTGATTTCGCCAATAAGTTATTATTAGCTTTATTGCTACATGCAAGATTCATGAAGCACTAGTGGAATTACACAAATTACAAATAGTGATCGAATTTAAAATTTTACTCACAAGAACGATTTTATTCAAGTTGTCATTTCACCTTTCTATCCAAAAAAGACCCAGGTTGGATTCCCGGCGGGAGCTCATGTGGTTCGGATTCCACATTAATCAGTAGGTTCTTTCTTATACAGCCTAGCTGCTGAAAGGGACGTTAAACTCAAAATCAACTCAACCTATCTAGAAGAAGAGAAAAACAAATTTCATTACTGCTACCAACTAACAAATATTTATACTCCACTTCTTGTTGTAAAATAATAGTTCTATCTGTAAACCCATAAATATAATATTATTATTACGTTCATGTGTAAACTTAGAAAGCGACTATGTTTCTTTTTCTTTCCTTCTTTTGTCGTTTTAGTAATAATAATAATAATAATAATAATAATAATAATAATAATAATAATAATAATAATAATAATAATAATAATAATAATAATAATAATAAATATACTGTTTTCGCCAGAAACTTGCGACTTTATGGTATATACTGTAGAGCACTGCCGACGACAACACACTGGACATTGTTTATAAATAGACCGAAAAACATTATTCACTAACTTATTGTCCACGGTTTGAAATGCAAGAAATGATAATATTTCTTCGCGATAATGTGAATACAAAAGCGAAATGTTGTGTTTCTACACAATTTCCTTTTCTCGTATGACTGGATAATTAAGAAAAAAAAAACTTCTATTGTAAAGAAATTAAAACATTTCGTTAGCGAGAATAGATCTGATGACTCCGTGAACTTGAGCCCACGGTGTTACTGATTACGCCATTAAGATCTGTTTACAAGGAAAGAGCTACATTGAGTGATTTACCGAAAGAGTCAAAGCACTTTATCGCATCGAATTGTATTTTTTTCATGGTTTCGTTTTATTTCTTTCATTCTGTGCTTTTCATATAGTGCACAAAAAAAAAAAAAAAAAAATTTCGCTACGATGTCCAGGAATACTGTTTTAACTGATCAGTAAATAGGAAGCTACTAGTGAAATGATATGGGATAATGTATAGTATTTTATTTTCATAGCACCAAGGGACAAGATACTATCCCTGCGGAAAACATGCATAAATTTGTTTGACAGATAGTACATGGTACTTAAACATTACCAAAAAAAGAAAAGAAAGAGAAAACAACACCGTCTCGGGTCTCAAGATTCCGAACTTTTGTTCTTTGTTGTCCCAATCGTTTGTCTGAAACATTTAGTATATTGACGACATGGAATATTCGTTCCTTCTCTTTTCTCAGTGGTAGCTCTTAGCTGCTGTTGTCAGTGGCGAATATAGAATCTAAAAACTGGGGGGGGGGGACATCGAGAACCCAGACTATAATAGGTATATCATGAGTTCATTGTAGCCTTTAAATATACAATAATAGCTTAAATTATTTTGCCATTTAAAAAAAATGGTGTATAGCCCCCCCCCCCGCGTGGCCCCAGAACCTAAACCGGAACATTTTTATTATACATGTGCAGATCTTCAGTTCCTCATGACCAAATTTGTACGATGGGACAAATTTAGTAAGAATACTAAAAAGTATTATGATTAGTAATATTCCACTACTAAAATGAAGCCCACTAGCACAAAAGGATCTAAGGTACAGTACTTAATTTTGAGATAATGATGTCACAACACCAATAAATGGTAAATATATTTAATCAATGAAATTGAAAACAATAACACTACTAAAACAAATTTGAGCTTTGTGTTTGCTGCAAGAGAATTAAAATCTATTCCTTATTGACTTTTTTCCGATGATTTCAAATTTATTTTCAATTTTTTCTTTCATCGTACTCAGTTTCTGAATAACACACACTTCAATCTACAACGTAAAGATTCTATTACTTATGGGTAAAACCATTTTCATATATTCCTTGTTTGTCCTGCTCTCTGCTGAGAACTTATAACGTTGTGTAAATTTATTGTTCTCACCATAGATAGAAACGAAAAATGTAAATTACATAAAACTGAAGCCCGATGGGAAAAATCTGATGATGGATTTGAATTCATCTCGAGATCTACGTGTGTAACAAAGCACTGTTGTGAAGTGTAATTATACTATAGCATATTAACCTTTTTGAACACGTTTGAGTGTAGGATTTAATGTATCTCACAAGTAAACACTTTCAAATCCGTACTTAACTTCGTAATACGTAGTTATTATAACGTCATCATCCAAGTTTAACTCCGTCGACAAACTCAGTGGTATGAAGCGTATTTGGAAGTGACTATTATAGGCAGTGGCGTATTTACGATTTTGTTTCGGGAGGGGCTTTGCTAACTTTCGAGGGGGGGCTTTGCCTGGAAATGTGAAAATTCTGCAAGATATTTCATTTACTTTACTATACTAAGTAAGATTTCGGGGGGGCTTAAGCCCGGAAGCCACCCCCCTAAATACGCCACTGATTATAGGAATAGTAAATCAATTAAACTGGGCGATGGTGAGAACAGGGGAAACAAATGTGTATATTGTGGTAGCTATGAGGAGAAAATTAGAAGAAAATAGTCAAAAGTAAATAAATTATACATCTCTCATTTCGAAATATAGTTATAGCAGATTAAAATTACCTACGAGGATAAAAGCAGTGGATTTGTACAATAAACATAAACTATTCAACATTAAACAACGTTTGGGGGATCAAAATGTGATTAAAAGGGAAAAATATCCCCCAACTACCCGGTAATTTTCACGTTTGAAATACATATTGTCCTAATTTGAAAATTGTAATTAACATTTAAGCCACAAAAGTCATGGAACAGAAAACTAGCAGTGTTAGATTGATGGCTGTTAGCTGAATAGATATTATGAACCACTGAATTGGTCCAAAATAATACCATTGGAAGTCATATCAGTGCTGGTAACATGAAAATTTTCAATAATAGAACCATGCCGATACTTCAGTATTCCTAGGTACAATGTCGAAATTTTCAAATACCTCTAAGAATTTCTGTTCGCATAGTTTGTGTTTTGGATAGCTTGGCATTCAGCCAGGGCCGCAACTTGTGGGGCGACAAGGAGCAACTGCTACCCAGAGATGCTCCCCGCCGTTCGAGTTGTATATTAAGTCTATACTTCATGCTTATATCGATGCTTCATTTATAACTTTCTACAAACACCTGTTGCACTTTAAGACAAAATTTTCTTACTCCATATACGATACGAACATGAAATTATAAATGAAGCATCAAACAGGTTCACTACATTACATAAACAAGACAGTACACAAAAGGTAAATAAAATAAAAATGAATCATGAGCCCATTTCAGTAAAGATGTCTAATATTAGGGGCCCTAGAAATAATATTTATTCGTATGGCTTTGAGATTTGTCAATACTGTCTCCTTAATTAATTTGTCATGTACGGAACGGGCCCAGGGGCGTAACTAACGGCTCCGCAGACCTTGCCGTGCGGGAGGGCCCACATGCTCCGGAGACCCACAAAGAGTAAAAGAAAGATAAAGAAAGAAGGGGCTTATTTTCGAATTTTGCAGGAGGTCACAAATCAACCTTTCTAGGGGGTCCAAATATTATATTAATGCTTGCCTGCCCAGAACAAAAACTAAGTTACGACGCTGCATTCAATCATATAATGCGTTTCTTTTAGGCATTGAAATTTCAAGTGTGACTATAGTACTAGGTCCCCGAAGAGGTTGTTCAGAAAACGGCCTCCTCCAGAACCCACCTTATTGCTTCTACGCTTCCTTGCTTTTTGGCAATATGCAAAGGTACATGTCCTCCTGACCCCTCCCAACTAACAATAGTTTAATAGAGTACCCTATAAATGGTACAGACAGCGTGGCTGTTAAGGCTTTCAACTGACTTGTATCTTTATCATTCAAGTACAGTTTACTCAGTATTTGCTTTAACGTTCACATGCTAAGTGTTCTAAGTGGATGAAAAGTATTCCTTTCCTTTCTGAATTTTTAGTTTTTCTACACTTGTCTTCAAATAGTGGATAATTATACCTTTTACAGAAATGAAAGAAGCTGTAAGAATTGTCTTAACCAGTTACGGATCTAGAGGGGAAAATCCGGGGGGAAGGGGAAGCCAGACCCCAGACTATGATAGGTACCTAGGTATATCATGAGTTTAATATAAACTTTAAAGTATATATAAATAATAACTTTAATTATTTTTGTCACTCAAAAAAGTGAGGTTTTACGCCCCCGGCCCTGGACTAGATCCGGCACTGGTCTTAACCTACTTCGAACACTGCCTGCTATAGTAGTAATTATCTTCAAATTACAATTAATCATTATTTTATATAGGTACGTACTTTGTAATATATAAAAGCTAGTAACAAAAATCAGTTGTTATATTATTTGTGGGGACATTGTCATTAATTTCACACATTTTAATTCTGTTTGGATGTAAAATTCCTTATGCCGGGCTTACGTTCATCGTCCATGAGACTATCCGTTCCCCCAAATGACCTTTTGAGTCCGCTAGCAGGCCCGAAACCAGCCTCAGACATATGGGAGGCATGGATATATTAAGGAGGATAAATCGTTAAAAATTCTCTTACAAATATGTAAATTGTGTTTTTGATACTAACAATAGCATTTTGTATTGAGGTCTGGAGGGGTTACAAAAATTTAGGGTTTAGGTCCCCCTAGCCCCCTCTGGTTGCGGCCCTATCCCCTAGTGAGTGACTATCATATTAACGGTCAAGGAGAGAAGATGAAAGTGCAACAGGTGTTTATAGAACCTAAAGTACGTACGTTTTCTGCAGTCTCGGTATGGATTTTCTTGTTCTTCTCTAGCGTAATATGAAGAGTATACGTAAATACCATTTGTTAAATAGGCCTAATACCATACTGAACTAACGAAACTTCGATCGAAATCAACATTTTGACGTCCTAAGATTTCCTAAGCCCTGGGTGAACACCCAGCAAAAATATTTAGTACTAACCTAGGCACAAAAAAGTACTAGATCTGGGGGAAAAGTACTAACATTTTGTCTACTCTCCTTTGATCCCAATTTATGACATTGTACGATATTAATATCTTATTAGAAGGTCTCTGGGAGCTCCCTCTCTTCTGTGGACGGGGGAAGAACCCCACACTCTTGAAAGAACCTCCAACTTTAAATTTTTAACAGTCAAAATTCGACAAACCGTTCAAACTACTTACACCCTCCCAGTGGCGTATTTAGGGGGTGGCTATCGGGCCCAAGCCCCCCACCCGAAATCAATTTGTTATATGTACAACTTCATTAAAATTTGTCGACACACAAAAGGAAAATAAGTGCTTATTCAAGTCTTATTCATAGCCCCCCCAAACAAAATCCTAAATACACCACTGAATCCTCCCAATTTTGACTTTACACCTCCAAACTAAAACTCCTGGCGGAATTCCTGCTTAATTGTCGTATATGAACTCACTGTAAAACTACTAAAGTGACACAAGTATACCAAATATAGAGTATGTCGATAGCAAACAAGAAATAGCATGAGTCCTTGGAGCGCAAAGGTTCTAAGTCCAATTTTAGGGCGCATGATGTGTTATTTCAGATGGCGATAACAAAGTATACGAATTCGTTATTATTTACAAGATATAATGAATGAAATATTGTCCTATGCTATACGTCCTCCTATTTCCTATTATGTCCTCCATTATTTTTGTTTTCCTGTAAAATTTCTAAAATTGAACATTGAACTTTTGCGCTCTAAGGACACGAAAAATGGGCTTATCGAGAAAATCGACTTCTAATTCCTTAATAGTCTACAGTATACTGTTTAAACGAATCACCAAATATACTGTGATCATTTATTAGTTGGAGGAGGCGATCGAACGGCATTTATGTTCCACTCCCGCTCTCGTAAATACCATTGTTGAGAAAAAAAAAAAAAAACAGGCAGAAAAAAGTTACCAGGAACAG
The DNA here is from genome assembly GCF_964235325.1 of Thermobia domestica. Taxonomy (NCBI): domain Eukaryota; kingdom Metazoa; phylum Arthropoda; class Insecta; order Zygentoma; family Lepismatidae; genus Thermobia; species Thermobia domestica. Next base: position 102,391,022 of record NC_137460.1, read on the forward strand.
TGAAATTTTCGTACATTTCCAAATTTTCATGAAATTCTCTTTTTCTCTCCCAAATGTATTTATGAGAAAAGAAGAGGAGAAGAAAAGTAATAGATTTGTTGCTGATGGTACTAGAACAATTAAGTATTATAAAAGGTACTTGATCTACTACGAAAGTAGTAGCGGTGGTCACACTACCTAACCCGTAATTCGTTTTCCTAGCGAACAAGGCGTTTCATTTTTAATTCCTCACACTTCTTTAACGAAGTGTCGAATAATTAAACCGTCAATGATTGTTCAAATAAGAAATATAATTTATTTGTCGGACACACAACCTTACACAATTGCTTCCTAAGCAGAAGGAAAAGGCATGGAACCATATTATAATATGTGATGAAAACTTAATACCACTAGAAATATTCAATTTGCAATAAGGAATATATTGATAGGAAAACAACTTCTGTAAGGACTAATTAAATTCAGTAATACTGGTATAATATTGGGTAGTCGAAAGTATTTAAATTTGCTGAAAAACGTGTTAATTTGCCAACTAATCAAAGCTGTTATCTATTGTGAAATAAATAAAGTAATAACGAAGAAATAAGTTTGAATCACCACTCCGTTACTATCTTCGGTCAGTTTTTAGTGGCAGTGAAATTATTTAAAAAGGTCTAATACCTCAGCTGTGACTATATGAGTTCGAACTTGGGCATAACGGCGTGGCAATAACCACAAATATTTCTCATATGAGGGGAAGGCGAAATATTAACCACGGAGCAGCAACTTGTTGATTTCAGAAGTTTCGTACAGATTGTAAAAATTTTGAAGATCAGCCAAAGTCCGGCCTCAAAAAGTTAGAAAATTCTGAGGTCGTACGATATGCCACGCCATCGAGGAAAATCAAGCTACAGAAAACGATTGTTGAACTTACGAGCAGCGTTAAACTATTGTACACATCGTTCCTGGTCGATCTAAAGAAATATTTGTAATAATCGAGTTTTTTTATTTCACTTCATATTTTTCTCGAATCATTAGAAAACTACAGCTCCATTCTGGGGAAAATTCCTCCCGGACGTTTATTTTGCTCTTAAACAACCAACAGTGTCACCAATGGCGTATTTACGATTTGTTTCGGGAGGGGCTTTGCTAACTTTCGGGGGGGGGGGGCTTTGCCTGGAAATGTGAAAATTCTGCAAAATATTTCATTTACTTTACTATACTAAGTATGATTTCAGGGGGGCTTAAGCCCGGAAGCCACCCCCTAAATACGCCACTGAGTGTCACATATATTACTTGAAGGTGGTTGTTTTGTATGGGGAATGTTTAAGAAATTATTAGTGAAAGCGAGGATGGGAATTGGAAGATGCTCTTGAGATGTTTAATTGATTGCAAAAACCCGCTCCTCGCTAGCTATTACAATTTTGTTCAATATCGATCAATGTTAAAACCGGAAGTGGTTGATTTTGTCACTCCCGGTTTCAAGAGAGTTAAGAAAGAAAATGATACTTATCTTTCAGACGCTGAATCGATTCCAAAACAACAGCTTTTCGCTATCTATTTCCGGTGCTCTATGTGAATCAATATTGAAACCCGATGTTGTAGTGTCTGGGGGGCGCAGTGCCTCAGTGGTAGAGCGTTCACCTCCGGTGTTTGGGGTCCCTGGTTCGACCCCAGCTCGCGCTGTGTGGACTTTGTGTGAACAAAACTGTGCTCGTGAGTTTTCTCGGGGTTCTCCCGTTTCCTCCCACTTTCTTCATTTCACCATTTCATTCATTTCTCATCATCACCGTCTCCTAACCGGCATAACCGTGGGGACGTAAAACTTAAAGATTTCATTTCATTTCCGACGTTGTAGTGAAATTCTACCACTTTCTGCATTAATAGAGTGGAAATGAAATATGCTCTTGAGATGCTTAGTTGATTTGAGAAAACCAATTCTCGCTATCTATTATTGTTTTAATTATATAGCGATCAATGCTAAAACCGGAATTGATTGATTTCTGCCACTTTCGGTTTGCATTGAGAGTTAAGAGAGGAGATAGTACATTTTCTTAGAACGTTATATCGATTAAAAAACATATTATCTTTACCTCTTTCTTTTCTCTATGTAGATCAATACTGAAACTAGGATTTGTAGTGGATTTATGCCACTTCTGGTTTTAGCAGAAAGTAGTTATCAGATTTTCTTTTTCATGGGGTATGTTTGAAAAGTTCTTACTAGTTTACACAATCATAATAGAATTCAATAATTTCCGAAGAATCATCAATATTTTTACAGACGAAATGAATTTGCACTTGAAATTTTAGAATTAATGCAATGTAAGTTATGGTTTTCAGTTAACGTATTTAATTTGTACGTTTGAATACTCTCTTACTAACATAATTCATCTTAACTTGCAGGGTTCACATGCATGAAGTTTGATGCCAATTTTACTAATTTCTGCAATAGCCCAGTCATGAGTAATGCTAAAGTGCACAATACCGTGAGAAAATATATGATATAAAGTTTTTTGTTTGTTTGCTGTTGTTAGACTAGCATATTCTTTGTGATTTCGAGAGGTGCCAGTAGGTGGGAGACACCTGACACCCGGTAGCTGAAAAATCGCCTTTTTTTCCATGGTCTCCTGAGAGCAAGGACTCAATTTTCCACTGTCTCACGATACGCTATGACCCACGCACCGTCAACCCATGATCTTTTACGACCTCCATGTTAGGGGTGAATTTGTTCCCTTTTATGAGCACTTTTAAGGGGGTGTACTCGTTCCCTTTTATGAGCACATTTTAGGGGGTGTACTCGTTCCCTTTTATGATCACTTTTCCACCCCCTACGAACACATAGCAGAACATCAGACTACGTAACATAACGAACATACAGCAGAGCAAATTGAACTCGTACCCTTTTCTGAACACTTTTTCAAGGGTGTATTCATTCTCTTTTATGAGCATATTTTTCAACCCCTATTTTAACATAGGAGATAACACATACGATTACGAACACATAGAAGAACAGATAACACATAACACTACGTAACACACAGCAGAGCAGATAACACATAAGACTCGTACCCTTTTATGAACACTTTTTCAAGGGTGTATTCATTCTCTTTTATGAGCATATTTTTCAACCCCTATTTTAACATAGGAGATAACACATACGATTACGAACACATAGAAGAGTTGATAACACATAGCACTATTTTAACATAGCAGAACATAAGACTACGTAACATAGCAAGGGTGTACTCGTTCCCTTTTATGAGCATATTTTTTCAACCCTTATTTTAACATAGCAGAAATTACACTGAGACTATGAACACACAACAGAGCATAAGACTACAAAACACATAACAACCTCCATTTGAGGGGTGGACTCGTTCTCTTTTATGAGCATATTTTCCAACCCTTACGAACACAAAGCAGAGGTGTTATTTTAACACAGCAGAACAGATAATACATAGCACAGCTAATAAAAGAGCATGGCTTATTTTCCAACCCCTATTTTAACATACCAGAAATTACACTGAGACTATGAACACATAGCAGAGCAGATAATAAACACAACAACCTCCATTTTAGGGGTGTATTCATTCCCTTTTATGATTACCTTTCCAACCCCTATTTTACCATAGCAGAAATTACATAAGATTTTTTTCGACCCCTATTTTAAGACAATGATTACCTATGTAACATAGCGATTCGATACGCTCTTTGAACCGATTTGGATGAAACTCGGCTTATGGGGGTTTTCGACCATGCTGATTACAAATATCATACTTATTTTTACCTGGGTCCTATAGTTTATGTGGCATACGCCCTTTCTATGTCAATTTTAACCGATTTGGATGAAACTCGGCATATGGGGGTTTTCGAGCATGCTGATTACGAATATCATACTTATTTTTACCTTGGTTTTATAGTTTATATGGGATACGCCCTTTCTATGTCAATTCTAACCGATTTGTGTGAAACTCGGTATATGAGGGTTTTCGACCATGGTGATTACGAATATCATACCTATTTTTACCTGGGTCTTATAGTTTATGGGGGATACGCCCTTTGTATGACAATTTTAACCGATCTGGATTAAACTCGGTATATAAGGGTTTTCGAACATGCTGATTACGAATATCATACTTATTTTTATCTGGGTCTGATAGTTTATGTGTGATACGCCCTTTGTATGACACTTAAAACCCAATCACTCGTAAACGGATCCACTTATTGAGATGGTGTTTCCAAATCTAGTAATTGGTCATCAGGTACTACAAGTTCCAAAATAATGACCATCGAGGTCAAAGGTCAACGTACTTAAAACCAAATAACTCGACAACTGAGACACATATTGAAGTGCTGTTTCCAAATCTATTAACTGGTCATCAACTACTACAAGTTCAAAAATAATGATCATCGAGGTCAAAGGTCAACATACTTAAAACCTAATAACACGAAAACTGAGCCACATATTGAGGTGCAGTTTCCAAATCTAGTAATTGGTCATCAACTACTACAAGTTCCAAAAATAGTGGTCATCGAGGTCAAAGGTCAAAATACTTAAAACCAAATACTAATTCGAAAACTGAGCCATATATTGAGGTGCAGTTTCCAAATCTAGTAATTGGTCATCAGGTACTACAAGTTCCAAAATAATGATCATTGAGGTCAAAGGTCAACATACTTAAAACCTAATAACTCGAAAACGAATCTACATATTGAGATGGTGTTTCGAAATCTAGTAATTGGTCATCAGGTACTACAAGTTCCAAAATACTGATCATCGAGGTCAAAGGTCAACATACTTAAAACCTAATAACACGAAAACTGAGCCACATATTGAGGTGCTGTTTCCACATTTAGTAATTGGGCATCAGGTACTACAAGATCCAAAACATTGACCATCGAGGTCAAAGGTCAACATACTTAAAACTTAATAACTCGAAAACGGACCCACACATTGAGATGGTGTTACCAAATCTAGTAATAGGTCATCAGGTACTACAAGATCCAAAACATTGACCATCAAGGTCAAAGGTCAACATACTTAAAACCTAATAACACGAAAACGGGGCCACATATTGAGATGGTGTTTCCAAGTCTGGTAATTGGTCATCAGGTACCACAAGTTCCAAAATAATGACCATCGAGGTCAAAGGTCAACATACTTAAAACCTAATCACTCGAAAACGGATCCACATATTGAGATGCTGTTTCCAAATCTAGTAACTGGTCATCAACTACTACAAGTTCCAAAATCATGACCATCGAGGTCAAAGGTCAACATACTTAAAACCTAATAACACGAAAACGGACCCACATATTGAGGTGCTGTTTCCAAGTCTGGTAATAGGTCATCAGGTACTACATGTTCCAAAATAATGACCATCGAGCTCAAAGGTCAACATACTTAAAACCTAATTACTCGAAAATGGATCCACATATTGAGGTGCTGTTTCCACATTTAGCAATTGGTCATCAGGTACTACAAGTTCCAAAATAGTGACCATCGAGGTCAAAGGTCAACATACTTAAAACCTAATAACACGAAAACGGAGCCACATATTGAGATGCTGTTTCCAAATCTAGTAATCGGTCATCAGATACTACAAGTTCCAAAATAGTGACCATCGAGGTCAAAGGTCAACATACTTAAAACCTAATAACACGAAAAGTGAGCCACATATTGAGGTCGTGTTTCCACATTTAGTAATTGGGCATCAGGTACTACAAGATCCAAAACATAGACCATCGAGGTCAAAGGTCAACATACTTAAAACTTAATAACTCGAAAACGGAGCCACACATTGAGATGGTGTTTCCAAACCTAGTAATAGGTCATCAGGAACTACAAGATCCAAAACATTGACCATCGAGGTCAAAGGTCAACATACTTAAAACCTAATAACACGAAAACGGGGCCACATATTGAGATGGTGTTTCCAAGTCTGGTAATTGGTCATCAGGTACCACAAGTTCCAAAATAATGACCATCGAGGTCAAAGGTCAACATACTTAAAACCTAATAACACGAAAACGGACCCACATATTGAGGTGCTGTTTCCAAGTCTGTTAATAGGTCATCAGGTACTACATGTTCCAAAATAATGACCATCGAGCTCAAAGGTCAACATACTTAAAACCTAATTACTCGAAAATGGATCCACATATTGAGGTGCTGTTTCCACATTTAGCAACTGGTCATCAGGTACCACAAGTTCCAAAATAGTGACCATCGAGGTCAAAGGTCAACATACTTAAAACCTAATTACTCGAAAATGGATCCACATATTGAGGTGGTGTTTCCACATTTAGCAATTGGTCATCAGGTACTAGAAGTTCCAAAATAGTGACCATCGAGGTCAAAGGTCAACATACTTAAAACCTAATAACACGAAAACGGAGCCACATATTGAGATGCTGTTTCCAAATCTAGTAATCGGTCATCAGATACTACAAGTTCCAAAATAGTGACCATCGAGGTCAAAGGTCAACATACTTAAAACCTAATAACTCGAAAACGGAGCCACATATTGAGGTGCTGTTTCCAAATCTAGTAACGGGTCACCAGCAACCACAAGTTCCAAAATAATGACCATCGAGGTCAAAGGTCAACATACTTAAAACCTAATCACTCGTAAACAGCCCCACATATTGAGGTCGTGTTTCCACATTTAGTAATTGGTCACCAGCAACTACATGTCCCAAGAAAACGGGGAAGGGCCATTTTATTTTATTTTGTAGTACTCAAAATATACAAAGATATAAATCTGTGTGACCCATCCAGTTTTGTACTAAGCAGAAAATTTGTTGGCTTTTTTAGAAAGACCATTTTATCTTTTGTATTCAGATTTTCCGGCTACTTTTTGTGCTCTACAAATGAACGGAGGAAAAGCAAAGAGAGACCATTTTATGTGCCTTTTGTTACGAAGAAACAAATTTGAAGGAGGTTCATTTTAACTAATCCTGCTGCGAGTAGATCAATTAGTACATAGTAAAAAAATAAAACAATATGGCATTATTGCGACTTTCATTTTCGAATACATAGGAATTAGGCCACTATGACAAAAAATTCTACTCTCTCCTTATGCTTTAGAAACCCACTAGTAGGGCGTCGATTCAGTAATCCATATTGGAGTATACCTTTTATACAACAAACAAGCTTCTTACCCCCACTCCAGAAATTAGAAAACAAATTCTTTCTTCTATGGTCTTCGGCATGCATTTTAGACCAAGGGCAGCAAGATTCGATTCTCTCGATCTTCTGCTTTACTTGGAAATTATCCACATCTTAGAATTTATCAGGCTACATCTAGTAAAAGGAAACGAATAGAAAATTTTGATACACTTCCCTACGGTTATAAAAGAAATCGAATAGGGTAAATACAGTATTAGTAGAAACGATAGTTTTTAATTAAGTAGAGAGTAAAAAAAATGGATAATCAAATTTTAAATCAATATTATTATTATTTCAATGAACTCGAGGTATGTGTTGGTCTAGCATACGATGATGAGGGAGAATTTTCTGTTATTATCACTTTACATAATTACTATGATCGTATTCGTCTTTCACCTGATGAGTGGTATACTTTTCTATCATATTATTCATATATTGAAAACTACTTTAATGCTGTTACAAATTCTTCATTGCCTACACAATTTTTCATTAGTGAAAATTATAAAATATCATTGTCAGATACTCTTAAAGGTATTCGCCAGTGTTTTATTCGTTCGTCAGATGACGATAGTAATGGTCAGGTAAATTTCTGTGTTTGTACATGGCGAAAACTCCAGCTTCATTTGCCGTGCATTCAGCGGACCATAATTACTTGTTCTCAATTATGTAAAGTTGTAAACATGCCTGAAAAGTAATAATAATAATATGTTATTATATTCATAATTATTTTGTGGTGTAACAGAATATGGAGTTTCAACACCCATTTACTTGTATTATAGCTGGCCCCACTGGGTGTGGTAAATCATATTTTGTAAAAGAGTTTTTAAAACATTATGCCGAAAAATGGAAAAATATAGTATGGTGTTATGGTGAGTGGCAACCTCTGTATGAAACTCTATCCTCAGGTTGTACATTTAAAGAAGGGCTCCCCAAAATAGATGATTTTCCAGCACATGCTGGCCCCCATCTGGTAATTATTGACGATTTAATGCGAGAATGTGATACACGAATTGTTGACTTTTTTACTAAAGGTAGCCACCACCGAGATTTAAGTGTTATTTTTATAACACAAAATATGTTTCATCAAGCTAAAGGTATGCGAGACATATCATTAAATTGCCATTATATAATATGTTTTAAAAACCCCAGAGACCAGGCTCAAATTAACTATCTAGCACGCCAATTATATCCTGGTAACACAAAATTTGTACAGGAAGCCTATCAGGACGCAACACAAGATCCTCATAGTTATTTGGTTTTTGATTTAAAACAGGGCACTCCCGACGAACATCGTGTTCGAACAAAAATTTTCCCCTCAGATTCTTACAATTATTTTTATGTACCGGTAAAAAAATAATCTCAATAACTGATATATTTTAATACTCAATTTTAATATAATAGCCTAAAAAAGAAAAAAATGATTAGCAAAGAGAGTGCACATTTACTAAAACTTTTAGCAAAGGCAAAACCCAAAGTACGCCAAGCAATTTTACAAAATGCCGATCCCGAATTAATTCGTTCTATTTGTGAATGTTCCTATAACGTATTACAAGGAAATGTTCCGTTAAATAAAAAAGAGAAAAATAGATTAAAAAGTTATAGAAAGGAATTGAGGTATTTAGCGAAAAAAGGTCCATCATTAAAACAAAAGAAAAAACGAATAATTGTACAAAAAGGTGGGTTTCTTACTGCTTTGCTTGCACCTATTATTGGAGGTATACTATCTACTTTAATTAAATAATTATGCAGCATGCACAAAAGCTTGTTTTAATTGCACCAGAAAAATTGCACCAATATCAAACTATATCTAATTTAGATGATGAGATGAAAAATATTTTAAATAATAAAAATATGAGTGTTGAAGAAAAATGGATACGCTATAAAGAGGTGTTACAAAAATATTTACACATTGTGCAAAAACCTACTGCAACAATATCAACTAGTGTTGGTACTAAGAAGGAGGAGGAGGATGAGGACGGGGAGGAAGAGGATGAAATACTATCTACTCTCCCCGAAAATTGTCTGCGTAAAGCAAGACCTTTATTACGTAGATTAAAACAAAATTCCAACATTCATTGGGATGACAGTGGTAATGTTAATATTTATAATAAATTAATTCCTGGAGCTAATATAGTAGATCTAATAGCAGATTTTGTCAGGTATCGCAAGAAAAATATTTCCCCTACAGGTTGGGAACCCTTCGCTGAACTGTTAGCAAAATCCAATATACCTTTAGAGTATATAGGCAACCCACAACGTATAGAATATATTCGTAAGCTGACATCATCTGCCGCTGCTGCTGATCCAAAACAGGAAGAAGAAGTGGAGGAGGAGGAGCCACCACGTAAACGTAAAGTTGTCAACAGATGGTGTGATTATAAAATATGAAGAAGCTGGCCGATATTTATTATAATCCTTCACACCCTGCCTCGTTTTCAACTGCTACGACATTATGGAGAGCTGTGAAGAAGTCAATTCCTCTACACAAGGTGCAACAGTGGGTAAAAGAACAGCCGACTTATACACTGCATAAACCAGTACGCAAAAAGTTTCCACGTAATCCCTATTTAGTGTTCAATATTGACGATCAGTGGCAAGCTGATTTAAACGATATGCAAAGTCTGCAAAAGTATAATGATGGTAATAGGTATATTTTAACAGTGATTGATTTGTTTAGTCGTTATGCATGGGCTGTGCCTGTACGTACAAAAACTGGTGAAAACATTATAAAAGCATTTAAGCAAATATTTGCATCTACACCTCGTAGACCCTTACGTCTACAAACAGATAAAGGTACAGAGTTTGTTAATAAACCATTTCAGTTATACTTAAAAAAGCAAAATATTAAATTCTTCACAACACAAAATCCCGATATTAAGGCAAGTGTAGTGGAACGTTTTAATCGAACTCTTAAGGAACGAATGTGGAAATATTTTACAGCAAAGAAGACTTACCGCTACATAGATGTGCTATCGAAACTTGTTCAGGCATATAATTCTAGACCGCATAGAGCTCATCAATTACCACCCACCAGTGTGAACCAGGACACTTTTCATCAAGTTTGGAATAAATTAATAAAACCAATGCCACATACTAACATAGCAAAATATAAAAAAGGTGATACTGTGCGCATTACTAAAGCAAAACGGCATTTTGAAAAAGGGTACAAAGAAAAGTGGACTGTAGAAATATTTAAAATAAAACAGGTGATACATAAGGAAAAGAAAGTGGTTTATGTGTTGGAGGACTTAAATGGTGAAGTAATTGATGGTACATTTTACGAAATTATGAAATAGACGAAATTTTAGAAGTTAAAGGTAAACGTGTACTTGTTCGTTGGCGGGGATATCCCCCTTCCTTTAATTCATGGATTCCTGTGTCGCATTTGAAAAACATTTAGCCACAATACAATATTATAAACGACTGTTATATTTGTGTATATAGGAAAATGAATGATCCATACTTTAAATACTATACGCATCAAGCAGGAAGTGGTTATAGCGTGTATAGGGGTGCACCATATCAAGAAGGTTATGGTATTGGAATTTTTTAGGTGGTTTATTTCGAAGTGTATTTCCGTTAATTAAACAAGGAGCAAAAACTGTTGGTAAAGAATTGTTACGTACAGGAATTAATGTAGCTGGAGATGTATTAAGTGATAATAGACCTATTGACGAAGCATTAACATCACGTTGGCAAGAAGCTAAAAATAATTTAAAAACTAAAGCTCAAAATAAAATAAATCAAGTGTTGGAAGGATCTGGAAGAAGAAGAAAACGGGGAAAAGTTCATTTTGCAAAGACGACTGGTGGTAAAAAGAAAAGGAAGGGTGATATTTTTGATTAATATGGAACAGACCAGCTTTTATCTTACACTACCGAGTAACAGTTCTATGGAGTATTTTCCACAAAATACTTTGTCATGTTATACTACCAAATTATATCATCCATTGGTGCTAGAGAAAGGTGAGTGGGAGACGGCAGTTGTTGAAGTACATTATACAAATTCATTTCAGAATGTTTCCAAATATACTAATAATATTTATTACCGTCTCATGAATACAAAAAGCTGGAACATAACTAAAATCTTACCAGGACACTATTATAATGTTGATGATATTCTATCTCAAATTAATCATAAAAGTGATATATTAAATTTACAATTAAAAGTTAAAGCATCAGTAAAACGAATCGAAGTCAGTAGAGTAATAAAAGATCAAGAGAGGCATATAGAAGTACGTCTATCTCCTGAACTAGCCAGAATACTAGGCTTTGATCACATACAACAAGAAGATATTGCAGTTGTGCATCATGCTCGTTATCCACCTGATTTACAAAAATCGCTACCTACACTTATGTATATTTACAGCGACATTGTAGAGCCACAAATGGTGGGTGACACCATAGCTCCATTGTTACGAATTATAAATACAAATATTACAGAGTATGGTATTAATAATATACATATTTTTGACAATCCTCACTATGTCCCTGTGCAACGTAAACAATTTGATCAAATTATTATTGATTTAAGAGATAGTACAGGTAATCCACTTCCTTTCCAACATGGCAGTGTATGTGTAAAATTACATTTTCGCAAACGTAATACGATATTATAAATTTTACCATGTGTGAATATTAATAGTAAGAAAAATGCAGTGTGAGTGTATGAAATCAGAATTAGATTTATTTGCTGGTTTACCCACTTCAACCAGTATTATAGGTAATAAAATAGTTCCATATAAGCCTGTGGCTTCGATAGCTGATAATGCACCAATAGAATTTGTTGTCCCCGGTCATGGGGATGATTATATTGACTTACCACACACAATGTTTTATATTAATGGTAAAATTACTAAGTCAGATGGTTCTAATTTAACTTCTGCCGATAAGAAAATCGGCCCTGTTAATGATTTTCTCAATGCAATGTTCAGTGAATTGCAATTATATTTAAATAATCAACTTATTTCCTACTCTTCACACACATATCCATATCGATCGTATATTGAAAAACTACTAAATTATAATGCTGAAGCTAAATCAACGCATCTTCAAACATCAATGTGGTTTAAAGATATTGCAGGACATATGGACAGTGTGGCCGATGCTAATGTAGGATTTAAACAACGTTTTCTTCTCACTACTTTAAGTCAGTCATTTGAACTATTGGGTTATATTCATGCTGATATATTTAATCAGGAGAAATTTTTACTGAATGGTGTACAACTGCGTATTAAACTAATTCCAGCTAAACCTACATTTTGTCTAATGGGTGACGCAGATGCTGATGGAAAAGTTGTAATTACAGATGCAACATTGCTTGTGAAAAAGGTTGATGTGTCACCGGCCGTTAAAATAGCACAAAATAAAGTATTACAAAATCCTAAATTTAGAGTAAAATATCCTATAACAAAAGTGCAAGTGAAGACTGAAACGCTGCCACAAGGAATTATGGATAGTACACTTCCAGATCTATTTTCAGGCCTAGTGCCTAAACGTATTATTATTGGTTTTGTTACTAATACTGCTTTTAATGGTACTTATCAGACAAATCCGTTCAATTTTCAGCATTTTAATATGTCATTTTTTACACTGTATGTTGATGGAACGCCTGTGCCTTCCAAACCATTACAACCTGATTTTGATAATAAGCTATATATACAAGCATATTCCACGCTATTTACAGGTTCAGGTATTTATTATTCTAATCAAGGTAATAATATTTCACTAGCCGAATATCCTAATGGTTATACTCTACTGGTGTTTGATTTAACTCCCGATTCTAGTGCTAGCGCTGGATTTCATACTAGCCCACAACGGCAAGGAAGTGTACGCCTAGAGGTTCATTTTAAAGAAGCATTGCCATCTCCTGTAACAGCGATTATTTACGCTGAATTCTCCTCAGAATTAGAAATTGATTTCCAGAGAAAAATATATATTAATTAAACAAAAAAATGTTAAATACACTTGAACTTTATGAGGCGCTACAACAAAATCTGCCTAAAAACCATTTTATTGGAGTATATGCTGCAGATGAGCTACCACTGTTTATTCATACATTTCCAGCAGCCATAATTATAAACACTGATTCTAGCGATAAGTCTGGGGAACATTGGGTTGCTGTTTATATAACTAATATGCGTGTGGGGGAGTATTTCGATAGCTATGGTATTCCACCTTATGTATATCATCATATAAGGTTTTTAAAACGAAACTGTCTGTATTATACATGGAATAAAAGACGAATTCAAGGTGATTTATCTCAATTTTGTGGACATTATTGTTTTTTGTATCTAACATGCCGTGCGTCTGGTTATTCACTACGCAATTTCTTAAACAAATTTTCACTTACCACTATTGATGCTAATGATATTATGCTCTATTCATTTATGAGATGGTCACTGGCGCGAGATTAAGTTCTCCGTAAACCGAGTGTGTGATGGTCCCTGGCGCGAGATTAAGTTCTCCGTAAACCATGGTCACTGGCGCGAGATTAAGTTCTTCGTAAACCATGTATGTGTGATGGTCACTGGCGCGAGATTAAGTTCTCCGTAAACCATGTATGCGTGATGGTGGTTGACATGAGATTATATGTGTGTGAATAACCAGACGTCGTTATTTTTTTTAAACTCTGCTAAAATGTCTACAAAATGAATAACCTAACCTTTTAACTCCGCCATTGCCGGTCCCAAGCCCTGGATGAGAAAGGAGGAGGGAAGGTTCTAACAGAACGAGTACTTATGTATTATATGCTATGTTCAAATAGGGGTGGAAAAAGAGAACAAATCTGCTATGTTAAAATAAGGGGTGGAAAATATGCTCATAAAAGAGAATGAATACACCCTTATTATGTTACGTATTCTTATCTGTTATCTGCTCTGCTGTGTGTTACGTAGTCTGATGTTCGTAGGGGTTGAAAAAGGGAATGAATCTTATGTAATTTCTGCTATGTTCAATTAGGGGTGGAGAAAATGAATACACCCCCCTGTGCTATGTCCGTCTCTGTTATAGTAAAATAAAGGTTGGAAAATAAGCCGTATTAGATCTGCTATGTAATCTGTGTTGTGTTTTAATAGGGGTTGGAAAATATGCTCATAAAAGGGAATGAATACACCCCTAAACGGGAGGTGGTTGTGTTTATTATCTGCTCTGCTATGTGTTCGTAGGGGTTGAAACGAGTACACCCCTAAAATACTGTGTGTTCATAGTCTCTGCTATGTTAAAATTAAGGGTTGGAAAATAAGCCATGCTCTTTTATTAACTGTGTTTTGTATTATCTGCTCTGCTGTGTGTTCATTGTCTCTGCTATGGGGGTTGAAAAATATGCTCATAAAAGGGAACGAGTACACCTTTGTTATGTGTTACGTACTCTTATGTGTTATCTCTGCTCTTCTATGTGTTCGTAGGGGGTGGAAAAGTGATCATAAAAGGGAACGAGTACACCCCCTAAAATGTGCTCATAAAAGGGAACGAGTACACCCCCTTAAAAGTGCTCATAAAAGGGAACAAATTCACCCCTAACATGGAGGTCGTAAAAGATCATGGGTTGACGGTGCGTGGGTCATAGCGTATCGTGAGACAGTGGAAAATTGAGTCCTTGCTCTCAGGAGACCATGGAAAAAAAGGCGATTTTTCAGCTACCGGGTGTCAGGTGTCTCCCACCTACTGGTGCCACCCTGACACTCTTAGCAATTTATCAATGACGTCATCAACATGGCCACCACCACATTTGTTTTTAACGTAATAGTTAAATGAACATAATTTCGAATGTGATAGTGATAGAATAGTGACAAAATAGGAATTCTTCTGAATACATATATCTTATGTTTATTTCAAAACAATTATGTAAACAAAAATAGAAGTCTTTCTAATTTTCTATGTGGTTTCTTTCGTGAAAAAACTATGAGTAAATGTGCTTAGCACTCCTGTCATGATCATTCACCAATTCTAAAGATTCCCATTCTAAAAATCCCAGAGAGAAAGAGATTGAATGATAGGAAATATACTCTCTGAAACACATAATATCAAATTTCTTTGCGAAATTATGATAGATAAAATAACATGACATGTAGTACAGATGGAACAACCCTTTCAGAAAAGGGAGATCATGTTTTTTTTTACACATATCAGGTACGTAGAATTATCTACCCCTTAATCAGTTTGGCGAGCAAACTTACATCAGTAACGGTAAGGCAAAGGGCAGTCTTATGGAAATGGCAATGTCCGCTGATCTAGTAACACGATGGGTAGTTTCACATCCTACTTGTAGCATAATGACTAAGTCAGTGCTATGATGTTCCATATTCCATCAAATATTGTGGAGTGTGTCATACTTAAACAAGTTGGAGCATGAAGCTAAAATTTGGATATAGATGACCGAAATAAGGTAACGAATGCTAGCTTTTCACTTATACATATTTCTGGGCATTGCCGGCATCGATGGTCTTAAACCAGTCATATATGACAATTGATGTAAACTAATCTCGCCGTGCACACTGACCGAGGAAGATTGGGAGGAACGAAATAATGGGGAAGGAAGAATCCGACCTGGGACTTAAATAGCATCCCGGCATTTCTCTGGGGTAAATAAGAACCCAGAAAAACCCGCACTCAAGATGACTGGACTGAAAAAAAAAGTTGCAATACCTTCTGCACTGTGTCTCAACAGAGAAACTGTATGTGGTTTTATTAGTGGTAAGCACCGATTGGCTTGCAATACTGGTCTTACGAGAGTCAATAATCCATTTATAATAAATCAAATAATTCGCATTACATTCAAACAATTACAATTACGTGGTTGAACTGTATATTAGCTCCTTCCTTAAGCCTTCTGACCTATAACTGTTGTTTACTGATATAAGTGCTTAAATGGGTTACCCTGTGGAGTCATTTT
This sequence comes from Thermobia domestica, assembly GCF_964235325.1. Taxonomy (NCBI): domain Eukaryota; kingdom Metazoa; phylum Arthropoda; class Insecta; order Zygentoma; family Lepismatidae; genus Thermobia; species Thermobia domestica. Next base: position 102,407,061 of record NC_137460.1, read on the forward strand.
ATAGGTTTCATTCGATAACGATAGACGATTCTAATAGGCTATAACGCAAACGAATTTTTCCATTCCAGTCAAAAATGTGTCTTGTTTGTATTGTGGTTATTCTGTTACCAGGTCTATTTTCAATGCGACAATTGTAGTTAAGTTTAACTGCTCTCACGTGTACTTTAATGGATGATCTCTTGATAATAGAAAATTATACCATATTTTCGGTGAATATGGTAGGAAAAAAATATCAATTATATTTTCAAAACATTGTATAAAGAACAATGCAATAATTGGTTCTAACAAACTCATGTGCAAGTGGCACTTATATTTAAGCGTGAATTAATGGTTTCACGCAGCACAAAACAATCGGTAATAGGCTATACGCGTTTTGTTCAATATATTCTGACATAATTTATATTCAAATTGGGTCACTATTGGTATTTTAGAAAAACAGCTGAGAATAATAGGAGTAAATGCAAAGCAATATGTGTTTGTTAACCAAAGGGAAACCAATGAAAGTGTGTTGTTAGTCAAAAGAACAGTGGTAAATGGAATTGATTTATTTCCGAAACGAATTGTTCACAATGTTTTGAAAAAATAATGACTTCTAATTACTCTCCGATTGCTCTACTGTGTGTTCATAGCATGGAAATGTGAGTAAAAGAAAAATGGATGGAAAACCCAATGTTTAGAAAATACTGCTGTGCTTTCTGGCAGCAAATTACCAGACAAAATGGCTGAACCACAATTGTTAAATGAATAATAGTTTTCGAGCATATATTCTGCGGTTGCTGGTATAAATTCTTCAGTTTATTTTTTAGTACAGCGCATAACTAATTTACTATTGATGCAAAATAACACTAGTAGTAATGAGTTATTCCTATGCTGTTCTTCCAATGAATACATGTTTTTACCGTCATACCATACTCATTAATTGGGAAGAGACCGAATTGTTTGAAACGAAAGATGACAAAGTTTAAGTCATTAATAACACACCACAAACTATATTTGATATTCACCCTCCTACCATAACGCTTTAAATACTAAGTGCTGGAACTCCTCAAGTTTCCTATTCCATCGTATGGTGGTGCTAGCGTAGTTTGATCCGAACGTACTGGCGAGGAAGAATATGTGCGTAGTTGAATTGTGACGACTTTTATTCCAATGCTAATGAGTACCGTGCCATGGGTGGGGCGAGAACCCCGGGCGCCGAAGTAAGGAGGCGCAAAATTCGAGAGGAAAAATAAAATATGTAGGCCTATATAAACTGGAACGAAAAAGTAATAAAAAGTGCTCAAAATCAAGGAAAAGCAGGGTTTATTTTTTAAAATTTTCTTACGCTTCGCGCCAACCATAGTGGCGTTTCGCGGCTGTTTCTTCCAGACATGTTTTTGGTGGTTACTGCCCCCCCCCCCAAAGTTCTTAGAGTGCCTCCCCGAAGGAGAACAAAATAATATGTCGATTATATAATAATAAACAGAATAGTAACAGCAGTGTCCCCCCGGAATCCTAAGTGTCCCTCCCCTAATATTTTTTCTGAAAGAAACACTGCTCGTATGTAGGGGGTGCCGTTGTATACTCTCGCCCTGGGCGCTGACTTTTCACATCATGGCACTGATGCTAATAGTGGAAAATTTTATGAATAAAAAACATTACCTTTGTGAATTATCTTGACTCCATTTCTCTCATAATTTGCTGAGCTCGAAGTATAAACTACTTGGCATAATGACATATTTAATATCAGAGAATATTTTAAGAAGTGTTTCTCAAAGCAACTCCATTTTCAATGCACTGGAATTTTATGTATTATCTCGACGCAATCTTTCCATAACACATACTGGTGCCTGTATTTGGCATTTAGCTTTTTGCCTGTTACAGAGTCAACACATTTGATTACATCATATAAATTAAAGGAGGGGTACTTTGAAACATATAGTCGTAAGAAGTCCACTGATGTAGGACACTCATCACAATTTATACCACAAATGAGACCAATTTGCCTTTAAGCACGATCCTGGTTAAATTTTGAAGTACGAGTAAAACTTTGCATGTGGCCTGAAACCCGAAGTCAAGTTACTCCAGCCTGCTTGTTTTTGTCACTCGCAAAGATTATAAATTTTCTTCTGACGCAAATATATTCTTTAGATGACGCCATAAGGGTGCTTCAGAACAATACGTTATTTACTACGTCTTTTAAGGGCTTCAAGTGGCATTTTTTAGCTAATTTAATCAAACACACTATTCATTCCGCGAATAAATATTTCAGTTCTCTCCCTCTTTTCGAATCTATTTACACAAAGTTCACGATACAATTTTAAACCACTTTTAGATTAAAATCCCGCGGCATGCTAGGAAAGTCAAAATTGTACTGATAGTCCTAGAATTATTATTAGCTGAAACAGAATTGATTACTTCTAAAAAAAATAAGTGAAAATTCACCAAAACTGTGTATCAGGGAGTAGCTTTTTCCTATTAATTGAATACGTATCGATGATTAATAATTAAGAAATGTTCTTAACATGATTTTAACTTACATTCTGGAGAAAATCGGGGACATTTTGAATATAGGCCTTTTATTATTTTGATGGAGAGACTCCTTGATGGTCTTATGGCTAGCACTGTACCTTTGGTACACGTGGTCTTGGGTTCGATTCTCGGTGCGAGAGAACCAAAATTTAATTTCATAGTCTTTCACTTGCATTAATCACCCATCTCCTTCAGATTACCATCATCGTAGAACGGTAAATTAAACATTTTCATTTATTTCCAACTTCTTAGCGAAATATATTGTAAATCGGGATTGTTTCAGCTAAACCAGGAAGCCTGGGAGCTCTAAACAGTGGCAACTCAATTGCTAAAAGGTGTCCTCATAGCTTAATACTCTTTTTGTTAAATATTTTGAGTTGCATAAATTAATGATGATGCAATCTTGTAATGAGAAATGAGAACCTAGCAGTGAGAAATGCAATACTTCCCGAAACTTTCTGCCATCATGTTTTGTTTCTGGCTTAAAAGAAAGCAGAGCTTTGCAAGAGTAATAGTTAATTTTCTGAAAGTTAAAGGAAAAGAATTCACTAAGAAAAAACAATATAACATTTATCAAGTAGAAAAGAGAAGCGGGGAGGAGAGAAGAATATTTTTCTTCTGTATATCACTTCCGACCTTCTTTTAACACCCCCTTCCGCTTTATGTACCAGTATTGTCACTGGCAAAAAAGATTGTCACATATCACTTTCAAGAGTTTAAGTGTGATTGGTAGTTATTGGTGCACCTTCCTCAGAAAATTTTAGATCGGCCCTATATATATATATATATATATATTTTACGCTTTTAATTTTGTGTCAAATAGCCTTTACAGTAACAATTTTTCTATTTGATCATAAGGATTCACTGTAGTATTTTAACATTGTAATACGAAATTCTTTCAAAAATACGAAATAAAATTCGAAAATGGAGAACACGAAATTATTTCCAAACTTTCTTGATAAGGTTACTATCATCGTAAGTTAAAAGAACAATTCTAGTATAGTAATTTGCAACATCTTTGCTAAATTGAACACTCGAGCAGCATTTTTGTATAATTAATGGCGATACATTGGATCAGTGATTTCATTAAAGTCACAAGGAAAAGTACCAAAGCGTGATCACTAAGTTTGACTCCGTTTTCTCTTTCAGCGAACTCTCCCTATATATCCACAAATCTACCAAAACGACATTTATTTGACGACTTTGATGCGGGGAAAACAGGCTCGATTTACAGTGGGAGGTAATATAGTTCGGATCCCGTGTTCAGCTGTAGGTCCACGTTTCATACAGTCTCGTTCCTTAACATGAAGCAAAACTATGCAAGAGTTTAAAAATAAACATCTTATTTTCTCGTACTCTCTCCCTCTGTCTCTCTCTCCCTCTCTCTCTCTGTCTCGCTCTCACTCTTACACACACACACACACACACACACACAGCAGGAAGAAAACAGAATGAAAACTCTGCTTCACCCATTTTATACGGTAATAGCAGAGGGAAAACCATCTACAAATTCATACCCAGCGATGTGCGCGACTTCTGTTCAGAACTACTAAGATTGGACCATTGAGTCTTGTGGCAGTTCCAGCACTTAGGGTTCTATGCAGAGTCACAAGAATCAGCATAAAAGAGAATGGTTCTCCTTACCTTGATTTATCCTAACGTGTATAGACAACCCGGTGGAAAATCCTGAATCGGCTTTTCCGATATAAATCGTTAAATTCACTAACGTTTCTTAATACGGAACTAAGCAACGCGTGTTTATCAAGCTCTTAATGACTCTGCATAGAGACTTAGTAGCGGTACAACGATTTAAACATAAGTTATTAATAATGCAATCTTCTTTCCATATGTATGATGTATGATATGCAATCTTCTTTCTATATTTCAACCTCATACAGTCTCTGGTAGTAGACCAATTTTGCTCTTTTTCCGTTGTAAATTCTTATTTAATATATAATTTTAAGTTCTTAATTTTGCGTCAAATGTCATTTACAGCAACAATTTCTCTATTTAATCATAAAGACTTACTGTAGTATTTTAATATTGTTCTACTTTTCGAGAATACGAAATTCTTTCCAAACTTTCTTGATAAGGTCACTATCATCGAAAGTTAAAGCAACAAATCTAGTGTAGCAATGTGCAACATCTTTGCTAAACTGTAATCTTGAACGGCATTTTTGCATCATTAATGGCGATACATTGGATCAATAATTTCATTAAAAGCACAAGAAAAAATACCAGAACGTGGGCACTAAGTTTGACTCTATTCTTACTAAGTTTAAAGCGATATACCGTTACTAAGAAAGTAAGTATTAAAAGATCTAAAGTTGCTTTTGTATACGAAACTTCACAACAGCAGTTTGTAAAATAATAATAATAATAAAAAGTACATACTTTCTCGTCGCGCTAAAAACTGTACAAATCAGCAAATACAGTGTAAATTAACACTGAAACTTGGCATTGTTAACAGAAAGATAATTCGAACAGTTTCTGATGAACTGAATGACCAAAATTATGAAAATAATCATTTTGTCAACGTCACGAGACTACTCTCGACAAATTCAGAAAAAACTGTGATCACCAAGTTACTTAATTTCTGTGTGACAAACACCCTAATGCAAACGAACCTTTTCAAACCATATCCATTAAGTGAAGCAGACGTAAGAATAGCACTTTGTACTGTTAATTCTCCCTGTATACTGTTGATCTCATACCCAGAATTATATTCTCTCTATAAATTGTTAACGCAGATGACACACAGCTATTTATTACATCATCACCTCACAACATTACGCAAATAGTTGAGTTTCCAAATAGAGACCTAGCATCTGTTTCTTAATGGTGTTATGATAACCATCTAACTATTCATCCCTCCAACTGTTCATGTAGTATCCTACAAATTCCACAATAATTAAACAAAATTAATATACCGGATATAAGGATAAAATTTGCGGATTCGTATATTTCCAATTCCACTCATGTGAAAACGTTAGGATTGCTGTTAGATTAGGAACTAAGTTGGAACAAGCGCAATTCTAATTAGCGTACAAAATCAACTACCCTATTACGCCGTTCTTTACAAACTTAAAGATTACTTAACCTCTTATGTATAACTGTACCAAACGACTGTACTTGTTGAATCTCTATTTGACTATCCTGACGCAGCATATAGATAATCTCTTTCGGTTTACATATATAACTATACAAAAAATATAATAGCTTGTGCATTCAGTTTGCTTTTAATCTGAAACGGAAAGAACCAATTTTACGCAGAGTGAACACCAATAATATTGACAATGCCAAGACCTGCCTTAATGCTTTTGTATTTATGAAATCTTAAAAATTAATTATTTTCAATAGTAGCATCGTAAGCTCACATATTGGTCAGATATTCATTCTTATGTGACTCGTAATAGTAAAACCTTTGACATACCAAGGCACAGAGTAAACAAGCAGAGAGATTTTTCTCTATACTGTATCAGAGCAAAAGAAATGGAATGCGTTGTCTGAAATAATTTAAGACCAGCACCCTTTAAAAGTACTTTAAAAGTTTATTATTCCATGACCAGCGATTATCTTCTAGCACTCATGATAAGTACCATCCTTACACAGCGTTCTTTTCCTTTCATCCTACTATGTAATGAATTTTGGAGTCACATATTTTAAATCTATCGTAAGCTTAGGTTATTTTTAATTGTGTTCTTTTTTGGAACTTGACTTTACTTTTTTTTATTTGTTTTAAACTATGTTATTTTTAATGTGACTTTTTAAGATTATTATTCATTATGCTTTGTTTTACATTTCTTTTATGACAAGGATTACGCCTTAGAGCAACCTTGGCTGAATCTCTCCTGCTGTGATAAAGACATTGAAATTGTACTTGAATTTGAATTATATGCATGAAGTTACGCTTCACATGAAGATACCTTCTTCGTTAGTGCAGTGGTTAGCACGAATTCCTTTGGATCTACATTTTATTCCCTTTCTGAGATTACCATTACACTACAGTAAATCAAATTCCACTTTAAACTAAAGTTCCTATCCTATGTGGCGTTACTACTAGCAGAACACTACGTAAGAAGAAATTAGTAATGTATAACAAGAGGTTTTGAGCATATTTTTTTTAATTCAGCATAGTTTCTCTGTAAAGAATACTAATTGGAGGAGATTGGTAATGAGTTATTACAATGATTCAAGGCTCAACGCTGATAAACTTTTAATACACTATGGCATTCCATTTAGTTCTGAGTTATAACTAAGAACTTACCCCTTTAATATTTTACATAAATTGCAGCCATATTCTTTCTTCACCTAGTTTTTCTTCCATTATATATTTAGTTCTTTGTCTTCTTTTAGTCTGTTTCTTTACCACTCAACAGAGTGAACATTTTTGATGATGAGTTTTAATCTTACTTGATCCCAAACGTCATCCTTCCTTAACCACTTTTCTTCTAAATCCTTACCACACAATCTATATTAGTCTTTTTCTTTCTATTTTACCTTCTACTTCCATCGTTTCCACTCTCTTTCGACCTAATCATTATGTTTCTTCATAGCGTTAACATATTCTCTTGTCCTTTCTTTTTTCAACGTCTGAGTCATTTATTCTTTTCTCTCTCTTCTTATACAATTTCGTAGCACTACACATTTCCCTCAGCATTTTCATTTCTGCCACGTTTTGTTTCATCCCTTACCCTTTCTTAAATCCCTAACTTCCTGGTCCATACAGCATTACAGATCGCACAACGGTTTTATAGGTTCTTCCTTTCTCTTTGACTGCTATTCCTTTATCATAAAAATATCTGAGATCTTCTTCTAGTTCATATATGCCACTTTAATTATGTGCTTTATTTTTGCATCTAAACTCCCTTTCTTATTCACATTGGAACCTGCGTATTTAGTGTATTTACTTTCTTTAGAATTCGTCCTTCTATCTGTACGGTTACTTCTCCATTTTCTCTAAAGTTCATTTGTAATGGTTTCTACTTACTGATTTTCATTGCTCTATCCTTCAAAGTTCTTAACTTCTCTTCTAATTTGTCTTCTAACTCTTTCCTCTTGGTATTATATCGGACCGCGGTGGCTCAGTGGTAGAGCGAGATACCTAACACGTAGAGCCTATGTTGCTCTTAACACTGGTTCTATCTTCTTCTAACGTATTTTGGGCGAGATGATCTAATTTTTCTGGCACATCTTTACTTCTCATGCATCTTCAAATAACTTAATCCGGTACTCCGTCATAAGCTTTCTGCACGTCAACAAACACTAAATGTAGTAAATTCTTCTTTTCTTAGTATTTTTCATAATTTGTCTAATTCCAAAAATCGCATCTGTTGTTCCTCGGCCTGGCATGAATTCTAATTGTCTCTTCTATTGATATCTCCTCGTGAAACCGTATCTCAATGGTTCTTTCCCAAATTTTTCACTGTATGAGATATGAGCCTAATCCTTCTATAATTATTGTATCAATAATATCAATCTTTCCCTTCAAAATTAGTATTATTTATATTATCTCTCAATTTTTGGGGATTGTTTCTTAGACAAATACATTTTGTACCACATTTAACTATAGATGTGCTCCGTCTTCGCCAAGGTACCTATTTCCTTAATCCACAGGTATGTCATGTGCTCCAGTCGTTTTCCATTTTTCATTTTGCGTAGCACTAATATTATTCATTCTTTTCTTTATGCTGTGTGCGAATTTGGTTTGGTGCACCGTCATCCAGGCTATTCTCCAGTTTTCTTTATTAAACAGCCTTCTATAGCAATCTTCCATTCAAGGGCGCCGATTTCCCCGGAACTTTGTGGGCGGAAGAGAAGGCATTCAAATGTGTGTTTTGATGCTGACAAGGCCCTAAGAAGACACATATGAGGATTTTAAGACAAATTGAATTCAGATTATGCCAAATATTGTATATTCATAAAAAAAATACATTAAAACAATAAAAATACATATTCATAAAAATACATGTTGACCCACATGATCATTGGAGGTCCGCACCCAGGGGCACTCAGAATCGGCGCCCTTGCTTCCATTCTTCTTTCTATTTTCTTATTCTTCATGTAGTACATTTTTTTTTTGTTCCTAATCTATATAACATGAGAATAATCTTTTGTTCGTTAGTTTAGCTTCGTGGTTATCGGTAGTTTTCTTCCATTTTTGCTAGTTTCATGGGGTGACTGAAATCTATGAGAAATTCTACAGGGTGTACAATATACAATGCAACCCGGAGGTTAGGGTAGTAGAACTTTTGAATCTGAAGCGATACACAAATAATGGTTATACCAAAATGAAGCTTTGTTCATGCATATGATTTTAAAGTACGAACCAACGATTGAAGTACACTAGGAACCGCACAGTCTTGCCAGGTGTAACCGAAGGTGCAAATCTTTTTTTTTTTTTTTTTTTTTTTTTTGTAAAACACGTAAATTGACTCATAACTCATACGTATGGATGTTCTGTCGTTAATTTTCAGTTTGTTTAGTTGGAGTAGCTTGTAATCTATGGAGCAGAAGAAAGAATTTTTAATCGGATCAGGCCTGTGAAAGGGGGAACTAGGGAATCGTAGCTTTCATAAACTAACACTCTAATTGGCAATATTGCTGATGTTTTAGTGCATCAAAAGGTGTGTTAAGGATCTGTCTATATTATGCAATTCCCGAAAACGACGAAAAAGAAAGTTTGAAATTATCATGATAAAACTTTCACTTACATGCACCGAACTCTGCTATTCATTTCTATGGGGTTACTTAAAGCAAGAGGTATACAAGAACAGTCCTCGAGGTATACAAGACGTGGAAACGAACATTCGCAGTCCCATTGAGAACACTAACACTTCTACTCTTTGTAAAGTGGCTGCTAACATGGTGAAACGTGTGAACCAGTGTTTGAATAAAAACAGGGGCACAAGAAAAATTATTTTTTCTTCCCCATAGTTTACAAGCTACTCTAAGTAAACAAACTGAAAATAAACGACAGAACATCCATATGTATGAGTTATGAGTGAATTTTATTTGTTTTGGAAAAAAATGATTTACACCTTCGGTTACATCTGGCAACACTATGTAGCTCCTAGTGTACTTCAATCATTGCTTCCTACTTTAAAAATATGTGCATGAAGAAAGCTTCATTTTGATATAGCCGTTATTTGTGTATCGCTTCAGGTTCAAAAGTTCTACTATCCCAAACTCCAGGTTGCATTGTATATTGGACACTCTGTATTGGTGTTAAACGGAAAGAAATTTGTCCAAAGTTTAGTCTTACGTCAATCGGTAGATGGCACTGATAAGAACAAAAGAATATACGTCGGTATACAAGGCTTATACGTAGTGTGCGAGAAAATTCAGAGAAAAAGCAAATTATTTTACCTAAAAATTGGCATTAAATGTAAAACATGCCACCTATTGACGTGAAACTGGTACTGAAGTACACATCCATGAAAACTCTTCACTATAACAATTGAAAGATAGGAGTACATAATCATCATCATGGATGATGGGAATGAAATGCTTTTATGGGCATATATTCCGAAGTTGGGCGTCCGCTTTCGTCAAGTTTTTTTCTGTTATCTCCTTTCCACAATTTCTGCAATTTGTTAATAGGTTCATTAATCCGTGCTCTTCACAAACTTTTAAAAGATTTTGCTCGTTATCAATGTATTCCTTTACAAATGTTAAAACTGCTAGTTCATTGCCCTTGTACATTCGCCATGTTGGTAACATAAATGCTCGTTTCTTTCCCACAATGCAACTGTTCGGTTACCTTGCGCCAAGTAGTTCCCTCCGCTCGCCATATAGTCCCATGTTTATAACCGCTTATATATAAGAAATAAACAGATTTTTCGAGACTCTTATATATTATCAAGCACACAAACGATCAAATTATTCATATATTTCCTGTAAATTTTAAAAATTTCGCTGGAAACGGACGCCCAACTTTGGAATTTAACACCTTTTATGTTATGTTATGTTAAGATAACAATGTTAGTGAGGCATTCTAGAACTTGAATTACTGCTATTAGTATTTAAACTTTGTTTTCTATTTAGCTAAAATATACTAACCAATAAAATATTACTAAAAGATAAGTTATATTACGGTTAACAAATCATGAACAGCTTAACATAAGAACATACTTACGGGTAAATACTGGTGCATAGTTTCTGAAAAAATCTAGAAAGCTAATTTTCATGGCTCTAAAAATTATATAGTTCGTTGGCAATAGCAATTGAGAATTCTGCTGTAAGAGGTTACTTGTAGTTTTATTTATATATTTTATATGTAAAAAAGTGAATTTGAAGTAGTGTCTTCCACCAGTGATACATTCCTAACGATACAAACAAAATATTTTTAACATCGTGCCAAATTTGGTTATATTAATTCAATTTTCATCAATGTTCGTGTATGGTTTCCTAAATTTGAGACTATTAATATACATGTACAGAGTAATCAGAATAACAATCAAAAAATCCCATTATATGAGCCATTTTGATTAGTTAATAAGTAAGATACGTGTAGTTTAAAATGCAAAATGCATATGAGTAAATAGAATGGTGTTTTCACTGTGTATATTCTGTCAAAAAATATCCGGAATTTTTCATTTAAAAAACCGGTCACAGTGCCTATTTATGATGTGCAATATGAGCGCCATCGGTCAATTAGTTTTGTCAACATCTGCTGGCTGTATTAATCGATCTCATGTGGTCTTGCAATTGTTACAATAAAATATTAACCAAATAGTTTGTACGAAATTGTGTGTGCAAAATGCTTAGAAATGTTGGAAAATGCCTATGATGAATGAATTTTGTCCTAAACTCTACCATACGAGTGACACAAAATATTCAAAGAAGGCCAAGAAGAATGTGAGGCTTTGCCTCATTTCGGCCTTGTTCGATCGATAAAAACATCAACAAAACGAAAAAAAAATACTGAAAATTTGACATGCAAACTTGAGAGAGAGAGATGGCCTTGGACCTCAATATTTCACACTAAAACGCTTGTACCAATTTAATTGATAATTTGGGCATGAGATGTGTCGCCGCTCGACTAGTTCCCAAAGAGCTGAATTTTCTCCAAATAAATCGGAAACAAGCTGTTAAATACATGTTCCGCTGGACCAGACCCAATCCGGCTTTCATAAATCACATTATTACCAGAAACGAGACCTACCAAGTATGTGTGTTCGACATGCAAACAACCCAACAGGCTGCTGAATGGCAAGTGAAAGTGAGCCAAAACCAAAAAGAACCCGACAAAATAACTCCAAAATCAATGAAATACTGATGATTTTTTACGATTATCGTGTGGAACAAATAGTCAACAAAGAGTACTACTTGAGCGTCATGAGGCAGTTACATGAAATTATTCGTCGCAAAAGAACCGTTCTATGGAAGAACGATAAGCACCATCACAAAAGACGATTATCGTGACCGATGTTTTGACGAAGATTTAAATTAATGTTCTTGATTAAGCTCGGTATTCACCTGATACGCCCTAGTAGACTTCTCCTGTTTCAAAAATTTAAATTAGTACTTCACGGAAGACGTTTACACTCAATTAACTCCATCGTTCATGTCTGGTGAGTGGGATCCCTGGTTCGATCCCAGCTCGCGCAAACTGGACTCCGTGGTGGACAAGCACCTTGTGCATAGTCATTTTTAGGAGTTATCCTGTTTTCCCTCTTTCTTCATTCTACCATTTCATGCATTTCTCATTATTGCCGTCTCCTTTAGCTTAGCCGGCATAACCGTGGGGCATTAAACCCAAAAATGTTATTCCATTTTTCTAATTGATTCCATGAAACGAAATTTTCTGAAGGAGCTAAAGGCTATTTCGGAAAATTACTACAAACATATTTTGATTATTGGTGTATTGGTTAGCATATACTTATTGCTTCAAATGTGGTGTAGGGCTATAAGAAATATGTCAAAAAGAGGTTAAATAACTTGTTTAAGCGAAGTTGGGAACACTGACAAAGTTCAGCATGCCGCAGTATTTTGGTTTGCAAGAGATATAGATTCGTCCTAGTGATGTTTCGTAAATGCGAGTAACAGTGAGATGAAATAGCTGCCGTAATACAAAATCCTACCAAATGAGAAGTTTCATATGTCATACGATTTCTGAACGCCGAATGACAGAATGCAGCTGACATTCATCGGGAATTGTGTGTCATTTATGTACTTTGCAGAAGTGAGTGGAGTAAAAGTTAGGTAATAATGCAAAGAGTTTCCGGAAGAGCGTTCAAATGTTCATGAGGATGAGTGTTACAGGAATCTCGCTTTTCAGACGGATGATTTGGTATAAGCATGCTAAGTAGAAAGTTTCACTTTAATATTTCACGGTTATGCCAAATATTATCATTTAGGCTAAGGGAGACAATCATGAAGTTACTCGAACAATGACAAAAAGAATTCGTGGAATGATAAAGTGGGAGGAAGCGAGAGTATCTTATTTCGAGAAAAAACACGGACACGGTGTTGTCCACCACAAACTTAGTTGACCCAATGTACCAGAGGGAAGTGCTCTACAACTGACCCACAGTGCTCCCTAAGGAGAAATGGCAATCCGATCGACACTTCAAAATAACTCAACTCGCCGAAGAGTTTTCAGAAGTGTCTGCGAAAACAGTGCATAGAGTTGTGACTGACAAACTGGGTTATCACAACTGTTAGAGATGGGTACCAAAAATGCTGACAGACCTTCATAAAAAGCAACGAATGACAAATACAAGTGAGTTTTATCCCTCTAGGGAAAGAATGTTAATGACCTATTGTCTCACGTAGTGACAGGGAATGAAATATGGATATCGTTAGCCACTGGGGAGTGGAAGCAGCAGTCAATGCTATAGTGACACTCTGGTTCTCTTAAAGCGAATAAATTCACATAAACACTATCAGTTCTCAAAATCATGATAATCTTTTTTTGGGACCAAAAGGGTGTGTTTCTTGTGGAATTCTCTGAACCAGAACGAACAATTACAACAGATGTAAATAGTCAAACACTGAATAATCTACGATATACAATCCAAAATCAGGTGAGAGGAATGTTTTTCTCTGGAATTCTGCTGATTCATAACAATGCTCGTTCACACACACACACACACACAGCTCTATTGACACAGTTCAAAGACTATGATAACTATTCAATCACCATGTTATAGACTAAATCTTACCCACGGGGATTTCTATCTTATTGTTCACAACAAAAAGGCTCGGAACAAAGTGTTTAAACTGTAGTGAAGTGCTGAAAGCATCAGTTCTGGACTGGCTGCACCCTCAAGCGACAAATTATTATGCAGAGGGAATACGAAAGATTTTGCCACACCATCAGAAATGTCTGGAGATTCATGGTGATTATACAGTGTCATCAAATAGCCAAGGCATATACTTGTTTTTGTCGTATCATTTTGTTATTTGTTTTTTTTTTAATATCATATCATTTTTGACATACGCTTCGTATTTTTAGGGCGACAAAATAAATTTCTACGAATAATTACATATTTTGTTTTACTGACAAATTATGGACAGTTTTCTTTTACCAAATGTAAGTTCTAATAACCAACATTATGTGACACTGCTGCTGACAGAACTCAAAAAGTTTAGATTTCATATATAAGTGTAAGGAAATATCATCTCAAGACTAGAATTTATTGTACTAAAAAAACAAGTTCTTGCTGAAACAATTGGGTAATAAATTGTTTCACGTGAGGCATTTTAAAATATGTAATTGGGAAAAGAACACGAGGTGAAGAAGTAATGTTCAACTAATAAAAGTGGTAAACCACTATTTTTTTCAAACTATGATTATCAATTTTTAGAGTTATGTGGCTGTACTATCAACTGTTGAAAAGCTAATTTTTCAAAATTCAATTAAAATGAAAAGAAATTTCTACGTTGACACTCCATGATAAAGCACTGAAACTGAACACAAATTCTGATTGTGATAATGAATGAATTGGTGGAATTAAGAACATGGAAGGAAACCTGAGAAAATCCTGAGAAATCCATGGAAGGAGAATCCTGAGAAAAAAACCCACACACGCTTTCTGTCCTCCACAAGGCCCATTTCGGGTGAGTTCTAAAAATTTAAGTTGGAAACTCAGTCTTTATGGTAGATTGGCTCATCCAACGCTCCAAATTTGCTAATAAGTGTATGGATGCCAAGACGAGAGAAATGGTTAGAGAGAATTTAAACTCTTGAAGAACTTTCACTTGCTGGAAGTGATTAACTGTGATTGTAGTTAAGTTATAACACGAGTAGTTAAGGACAGAAGGGACTAAAATCCGGTTATCAAAGCTACGAGAAAAGAGACATAATACTGTATCTATATAGTATGCCATGTAAAGTTTGTACGTGGAAAATTTAGCATTTTTTTACATTAGATGAGTTATTTACAATATCTGGTTATGAATCTTTTAAGCTTTGATAATCAGGGGCGGATCCAGGACGGACTTCTGGGGAGGCGGCTGGTTGTCGTACTGCTACTTAGAGCTAATTTTAAGAGTTCCAAATTCTGGGATGTTTATATATATATATATATATATATATATATATATATATATATATATATATATATAATAAGAAAGTTTCTTCTTCTAGGTGGGCAATCGCCCCCTGGATCCGTCCCTGCTGGTAATATCTTCAGATAGACATTTTAAAGGTGGAATATGCCCAAAATTGCTACATGATCTTTCCCTGTGTACTGAACTAGCCATATGATGATGGATTGTTTGTTATCAAGTCGTAATTTAGGTAATTCTTTACAAGTAGTATTACTTTTAGACGTGGGGGCACCCTGTCTCGGCGGTACAGTGCTTACCTCTGGTGTATTGGGTCTCTGCTTCGATCCCTGGCCAAGTAAATTTATGGTGGTCAACATCCTATGCATGGATTTCCTCGAGATATGTTTCCTCCACGTTCTCATACCACAATTTCTTACAGCATTACTTACTTGCCTTAATACCTATCCTCCTTAGCCTAACGGGGATAAGAGTGCGACATTAAACTCAAAGATTTCATTTCATTTTTACTTTTAGCAGTATATAGATCTACTTTTAGCAGTATATAGATTTCATTTCATTTTTACTTCTTGAGTATATAGAGACACGGATATAACGCAACAAGCAGAGGTCATTTTCAAATATGGGGCTACAGTAGTGTATACTCTCTTGCAACCAGTAGTAATACATGCACTACTTAAGTTTGAGTACTGAATTCGTATAATTTGGAGTCCATTGTAGTTTACGTTGCGAATCGTAGTTCACTTTCACTTTTGTAGTCAGCCCAAAAATTTAGGGGGGGGGCGGTAGAAGTTAGAGGGGCCATGTTATATTTCATCACCATATTATATTTTATTTGCAAGCCTACCGTGAAAATTTAGGGGAGCCCGGCCCCCCTAGACCACCCTTGGATGCGGGCCTGTATCCAAACGTTTGGCTATTCCCACTAGGATTTCCCGACATCCGGTTTTGAAAGTGCAATTGGAGTGCATTTTTTTTCGGAAATAACTAGGATGCATTTTGTCCTTCTTTCACAGCATAAAACTAATTCAATTTGTTAGGAAGATCATAAATTGTTTGCAATATATATATTGTTATGCTGTTTTTGGTAATCAAACTTTAATGTTCATTGTAAATCTTACAATGAAAATCTTATAGTTAATTCCAGTTAAAGTGTTAGAAAGTGACATTTTCAATTATTACAATGAAAATCTTATAGTTAATTCCAGTTAAAGTGTTAGAAAGTGACATTTTCAATTATTACAATGAAAATCTTATAGTTAATTCCAGTTAAAGTGTTAGAAAGGGACATTTTCAATTATTACAATGAAAATCTTATAGTTAATTCCAGTTAAAGTGTTAGAAAGTGACATTTTCAATTATTACAATGAAAATCTTATAGTTCATTCCAGTTGAAGTGTTAGAAAATGACATTTTCAATTATTTTAAGGCCATAAACAGCAAGTAGGATAGATGGCAAGCTAAGTCTAGTTTTTTTGCAACTAAAGATATGAACAATTTTATTTAATGCAAGTGGCAGCAATTTAAAATGATTTTTTTGGTCGGTGCTAAACGGTGTTCAAGAGTACCTTACTGAAAGATATAATGTAACTAACTCCAATATTTTTAACGAAGTTTGCCATTTTCCTTAACAAATAAACTTCTCTCTTTTAGGATAGTATCTGTTGTTATACTCACTTCATTGACGTCTTGTAGTTGTGTACACTTGATCCTTATTTAAGCAAACATTGTGTTTTGTTCATTTCAATTCAGCATTTACATCATCACTAATCAGACAATAAATAAATAAATCCTCATACTCAACTCCCAATGATACTACCAAGAAATGAATCGTCCTGGTTCCAGAGAAGGCGTTACCTTCAGCGTCCCACCCATCTTCGGATCGGAATGAAATTACACATTTACAAAGTACCACAGTTGTCTGTGCGGTAGATAGAAATGCGATAACTGTGTTAAAATTTTTATATCCATAGATATATTGGTATATCCGTAAAGAAGGTATTCATGCACTTGTGAATGGTATGAGTTATAAGTATAAGGAGACTAATTTAAAAGGGGTGTTCTCAGGGCTGTGACAAACTGGTGTTACCGTCAACGGCATAAAAATAAAAATACCAAAGTTTATAGCAGTTTAAGTAAACTAAAATTATATTTTAAAAAGTGTAGTATTTTTGTTTGTAGTTGTTGAATGGATTGTGAGAATGTTATTGCCGATGAGGAGAATAATATTACCCACTTGATCAGCTGCGCAAATCTGTCTTCAACATTGACTGGGAAGGGGGGGAAGGGGACGGGTAAGACCGTTCCCATAATCTTTTTGTTTTTTAAGCGATGTTTAAAAAATTTTTGAAGTTGAAAAGCAATGCTGTGTAGGATCAGGGTAGCAGAGTTGTCTTCAATATCGGGAGGCGAGCAGATTTGAGACTTATCCTGGAGAGGAGACATCAATTTCATCTCACTTTCAATTATGGCAATCGGACACAAATTATCACATTTCTTCCCAACAAACACATGTCAAATCTTATTATTAGGGGCGGGGAATTCCTCCTCAGTTCCAAGATTGGAGGAGACATGTCCGCCTCATCCTTCCGAGATTTGAGCCAGTCACTTGATGAGTTCGTGCGTTTGTTTTATAGAATCGCTCTTGTGTGTTTATATACTATTAGGGTTTGAAGCAGTTGACTGGAGGGGGAAGTGCGAGTGGATTTCTCACTGGCGCAAATCCAGAGGAGTGAGAGGACATGTCCCTTCCAATCTTGGAACTGGGGGCAGTGTTTCCCCAATAATCCGATTTGAAATGTGTTTTTTGGTGAAAAAATGATGATTTGTGTCCGATTGCCATAAAGGAAAATAAGATGAAATTGATGTCTGCCCGCCTTCCTATGTTGAAGACAACTCTGCTCCCTGATCCTCCACAGGATTGTTTTTCAACTTTACAAATATTATGAGCATCGCTTAACAAAAATAAATAAATAAATAAATAAATAAAAAGGTATGGTCTTATTTGTCGCCCTCATTGTTGAAGACAGATTTGCGCCGCTGGGTTTTCTCCTTGACTTTACAGACTGGTCAGAACATACCAGCACTAAAAGTCACTGCAAGGTTTATTACGTTATGATATTGTTGAAGTATATGTTGCAATTGAAGAGGAAAATCGAAACAAAAAAAAAAAAAAAAAACATAAAGTAATGTAATCCGATATTAGTAGGACTAGAAGAATACCATATTGCATTTAATAAAACAACAGAAACAGCTTGTTTGTGAGAAAGATACGAGTGTATGAATTGTTATTATTAGGGCAAGGAAGTTGAGGAAAATCCTCTTTTCACGAATGCCCGAAAACAAGGCTTGACATATGTTCATTTTAGGTTATTGTAGGAAAGAAAATTTAGTTATAACGTGGGTTCCTGTCACCATCGCATGGCGCGTCCTCAGGTTGCGGATCGAGGAGAAGACCTCTACATATAGAGGTTAGCTGCGAATATACTGAATAAGCAGTCGCACACAGCTGATTAGGAGTGGCCCTCCAGCTTGGGGGTTTGGGCAAGGCTAACAACCTCATTCTGTAAAAAAAAAAAAAAAAAAAAAAAAAAAAAAAAAAAAAGCACATGTTCAGAAATATTCACAAAAGCCTGTGACAAGGACTTATAACTTGGCACGACCTCAGCAAAAGAAAATGGACATGAGATTTGGAACTTGGAATATTAGAAGTCTTTATAGGGCAGGCGAGTTAAAATCCCTAACGAGTGAGTTAGAGAAATACAGGATAGATGTAGTAGGAGTTCAGGAAGTTAGGTGGGAAGGAAATGGATCTGTAAATTCCGGAAATTTTACGTTCTTTTACGGGGAAGGAAATAAAAATCACCAGTTAGGAACAAGGTTTTTCGTTCATAAACGTATATTACCAGCAAATAAACGGGTTGAATTTGTTACTGACAGACTTTCTTTTATTACTTTTAAGGGACGGTGGTGTGATATTATTGTTTTAAATGTACATGCCCAAACTGAAGATAAGGATGGCGATATAAAAGACAGTTTGTACGAAGAAGTGGAACGGTTATTTGATCAACTCCCGCGATTCCATATGAAATTTCTATTAAGAGATTTCAATGCAAAGGTAGAACGAGAGGATATTTTCAAACCGATTATAGGGAACGAAAGTCTGCATTTATCTTCTGTCAACATCCTATAAAATCCTTTCAAATATTCTATTAGAAGATTGACCTCATACACAGATTAAATTATTGGAGATTATCAGTGCGGATTTAGACGAAATCGATCAACTATCGACCAAATATTTACCATACGCCAATACAATACCCCGGTACATCAACTATTTATTGATTTTAGAAAGACGTACGACTCGGTTAGGAGAGAAACATTATACAACTTTCTTACAGAACTTGTAATACCGAGAAATCTAATTAGACTAATTAAGATATGTTTAAATGAATTCCAAAGTAAAGTCCGGGTAGGAAAATTTTTGTCCACAAGCTTACACGTCGAAAATAGCCTGAAACAAGAAGATGCGTTGTCGCCATTATTATTTAACTTCGTTCTGGAATACGCTATAAGGAAAATCAAAGATAGCAACCAGGGCCTACAGTTGAACGGTATTCACCAGGTCATGGCATATGCTGATGATGTAAATTTAATAGGGGATGATAGGAGAACAATAGAAAGAAATGCAGAGATCTTATTAAACGCCTGCAGGGACATGGTTTTTAAAGTAAATGCAGGGAAAACTAAATACATGGAAGTTTGTCGGGACCGGAATACAGCAAATTATGGATGCGTTAAAATATTAAATAATACTTTTGATAAGATGGATAGTTTCAAATATCTAGGATCAATATTAACAGAAGAAAATCATGTTCACGAAGAAATTAAATGTCGACTAAAACCAGGGAATTCGTGTTACTATTCGGTTCAAAATCTCTTGTCGTCGCGAATTCTGTCGAGGAATTTGAAGCTTAAAATAAACAAAACCATAATCATGTTTGTTGTTCTTTATGGTTGCGAAACATGGTCGCTTACTCTGAGGGAAGAACATAGACTGAAAGTATTTGAGAACAAGATCCTGAGCGGAATATTCGGACCCAAGAGGAACGGGAGTGGGGAATGGCGGAAACTTAATAATGAGGAACTACATAATTTATACTGTTTACCTAATATTGTTAGGGTCGTGAAGTCTAGGAGGGTTAGGAGGGCTGGTCATGTACCTAGAATGGAAGAAAGTAGAAACGCTTTCAAAGTCTTGACTGGAAGACTAATCGGAAAACGACCATTAGGAAGACCTAGACGCAGACGGAGGACAATATTAAGATGGATCTCGCAGAGATTGGAATACAAAGTAGAATCTGGATGCAGTTAGCTAAGGACAGAAGTCAGTGGAAAGCTTTTGTGAACGCGGCATTGAACCTCCGAGTTCCATAGGCCATACAATTAGTTTAGTTAGTTAGTTAGTAGGAAAGAAAATGGTGGATTTTATTTGCCCTTTTTTGCCTTTTACGGGTTTGTTTTGTTTATTGGTCGTTTTAAAATATTTCATATGTGTTAACTTCTTTTCTTACACTTTATCTTTCGACAATATATTTACTGGGCATTAACTCGAATCACCACCACCTCTTAAACAATTTTTCTTTAGTAAAGAAAATTCCAATG
The DNA here is from genome assembly GCF_964235325.1 of Thermobia domestica. Taxonomy (NCBI): domain Eukaryota; kingdom Metazoa; phylum Arthropoda; class Insecta; order Zygentoma; family Lepismatidae; genus Thermobia; species Thermobia domestica. Next base: position 102,427,752 of record NC_137460.1, read on the forward strand.
ATAAGACGTTCATCAATGACTGGACTCATAAGGCCAGATCTGCAACAATCATAAGTCAAATAAGGAGGCGTAATAACAATATGCTCCAGGAAGAGGGAACGAGGGTGGGAAAGTTTTCTTAATTTGTACTTCAGTTTGTGGAAGAAAGACAGACCGTTAATCTACAAGACGTTTGTATTTCTTGAGTATTATATCTATTAAATATGCAATTCCAATTAAATTGGATCTTATTTTTACGTCCTTTTTCCAATTTTTAGATCCTTTTTTTTAAAGATATTTTTAGGTCTTTTTATAGGTTCTTTTTAGGCAATTCTCAGGTTTTCAACTTCCGAGCCCTAGTATTTTAATTGGTATATATTATGCAGATATACTATTGAAAGTGTATGCGTAAATCTATACTGTAGACCAGTGGCGTATCGAAGAGGGTGACACGCTTAAACCTTTCCTCTCTTGGTATGGTGATGTGAAAAATTGATTCTGGTAATATGCAGTACATTGCATTTGTGATCCTAGAATATATTATTTTTTTCTTATAATTTATCACATAAATTGTACACTCGTGTTATAAATAAAACTTAACTTTCCCAGTAGCTTTCTTTAACCGAACATAAAACTTCAACAAATTAATCATGTACTGAATTCTCTTCTTTGGGAGAAGACATTCTTTCTCGTTAGCATAAGCATAAAAATATATCAGTCTATGGGACCAAGTGAGAGTGTTAAAAAAAATGTTTCCTGCTGGTCCTAAATTGAAAGATCCTAATTTGTACCTTCCTTAGTATATGCTCTTGGACTGTTTTCTGTGGTAGAATCGCTGGATTCAGTGGCCCGCTCCTGCTTTCGATAACACCATGATAGATCTATTCTTACAAAGGAATCGACGACTGATACTAATAGAAACGTAATTTAACTTACGGTTAGACTATTAGTATCGTAATTTGTTCTTAGGCTAACAATATATTCTGGACCTTAGGACAGAAAGGGTCAAAGTTTAAAGACGTCGATATTGGGCTATTCATACGATTGCAATCGGAAAATGGTGTTCTTTCCATATATATATATATATATATATATATATATACAGTGGCGTATTTACGATTGTGTTTCGGGGGTGGCTTTGCTAACTTTCGGGGGGGCTTTGCCTGAAAATGTGAAAATTCTGTAAGATATTTCATATACTTTACTAGTAAGTAAGATTTCGGGGGGGCTTAAGCCCGGAAGCCCCCCCTAAATACGCCAACAAACGTCCATGTTGCTGTTCATTTAGCGTTGCATTAGAAAGACTAATGTGGGACATTGCCCCTTTTAGCTCCAAGTACAAGATGGTCAGGTACGGACATAGGTTTTCGGTGAGTATTAAATTAGTTTTATGACTGTATTTCTGTCTCAACACGAACAAATAACAGACAGTTCTGTCAGAAAGACAAGTAGTGATATATGTCAGGAGTCTCATGTAATTTGTTTGAAAATAGTTTTTTTGGAACCTTTTGAAGTGTGCTAGTGTTGATAAAGCTGTTTTCGTTTTGTGTATAGTTTCTGTTGAATAAGGGACGAAATTGCAATAGCTGGCCGTGAAAAGGCTTGAATGATGCAGAATTTGATCGAGTATTGGCTAAAATGTTTAATGATAAAACCTCTAAATCATGTAATTTCTTTGAAATAATTCGATCTGGTTTTTGAATGGCTACGTGATACTGTCGACCTTGAAAGTGAAGCGACTGACGATGGTTATGACCTAACGTTTACTCCTCTAAGAGCTGAACATTCAGACGAATACAATGAACAGGGAGGTATGTCCATTTCAGAAAAGAAAAAAAAAGAAAGGAGAAAGACAGTGAAAAGAAGTCTGAAGTCAGAACTTTGATAGAGAAGCGTAGAAGAAGAGAATCTAAATGACTGTCAAATGACAATAAAAATGTAAAAGCAAGAGGTGAACCATATAGGCAGGTTAAGGGAACCGAGAAACAAGCAGAATCTTTGAAACTATCTTTTGCTCGTTGCGCAAAATGTTTTCAAAAATTTACTGAAGATCAGAGGAGAAGAAAATTTGAAAAACTTGTTAAACTAACTCGAAATGTTCAAAATCAATTCATCGCTAATTACATAACAGGAGAGGTAAAAAACCGCGAGAGAAAAAAGTAAATAATGATAGTTCAGCTAGCAGAATAAATTTTACCAAAACATATTACTTGGAGAAAGGTAGAAGTCCAGACCCTCTGCGTCAGGTAATGTTTCTTGTAACTTTCGATTTGACTCAACCAAGTAAGAGTTGCTATTGAGAAGAAAAGAGTTACTGATACTGATATATGCCCTTCAGATAGGAGAGAAAAAGATGGAAAACATCCCTCATGTCAGCAAACACATTCTAAATTCTATCAGGTCCCATATTACTAAGTTTCTTGCGTATTATGCCACTACTCTCGTGGAATATCTGAAAACAAATACTTGAGCAGAAGTTTGAACATCACACAGATGTATAACCTGTATCAAAATAAATGTGTTACTGAGTGGAGAAGTAAAGAGAATATCGTTGCTGAGGGGAAAAAAAGAAATGAATTATTTCAGTTTAACGTCTCACTTCTATGCCCATTAGGCTAAGGGAGACGATGTTAAAATAAGTTAATGATGATCGAAGAATTGATGGAATGAGAAAGTGCAAGAAAGCAGAAGCATTCAAGAAAACCCCCGGACACGATGTTGTCTACCACAAACTTACTTGTGCTAGGATTGAACCAGGGACCCCACACATCAGAGGTAAACGGTTTTCCACTGATCCATTGGGCCCCCTTCGCTGCTGAGTGGGTATACAGAAGAGAGTTTAACACATAATTCAATCTTTCTTTCCGTGCTCCAAAAACGATTGATGTGCCACATGTGATAAACTAACTGCAACAATTCTTTGTGTGACCACTGATGAAGAGAAATAACACGATTTTAATGAAACAGAATTGCTTCTTTTTGCAAGTGAAACTGCTATCAAATACAAAACAGAAGACAAGCAAATTAGTGCTATGAACCCTGCATATATAAACTCTTCGTTTGGTCTCCAAAACTGCAAACCCACGTCGTTTTTGAGAAATGGGATATCATTCTGCAAACAGTAGTTGTGAGTTCACAACTTGACAGTTTTTGCTACAATTGACAAAGAAAACAAAAGTATGTAATTCTTCTGAAAAAGCCTACAAAGGGGGGACAAGAAATTGATTTTCGGCTACTAAAATTTGTACAGAGACTTCCAGAATTTACGCAGACTTGAACACTGTACAGTGATTCTTGTTATGGGTAAAGTAAGAAAATTTACTTAAGTGCACTATTCCTTTAAGCACTATAAAAGTTTATCTGCACTACCATCAATCACTAGTTTCTCCAGTCAAGCCACACCCACATGGAATATGACTCAATGCATGCTCTCATTGGAAAGAAAAAGAAAGCTACGGATCTTCACACTGAAGTTCCAAGTGACTGGGCTCTATTCCTTCAGGTGGGTGAGGCATCGCCACCTTTGTTGGTAACTGAGATGCGACAGACACATTTCCTTAACTTCGAAAGTTTACTCTCCGATACCTTGGTGCTCAGGAAAGCAAACCAAAATGGTTTGTTGACATGGCAACAAATGGCTCCAGTATCGCAAGGATAACTCCGCAATGGTTTATTACAAGCACTGCTTCCTGGAGAACAGTTTTCTATGTTTGAATCTCAAAAGGAAAATTGCTTCCCACAGAAGCGCACGTCAGCCTCAAGTAATCAAGCCTATTAACTCAAGTGCCCTTAGTATTTCTGTCTTATTTAAAATACATAATTTTTTTTAGCAAGCTGTGAAAGCAAGATTTTTTATGAAACCTTAACGTCAAAATAAGTGGATAAAGTAGAATATGATGCAGAATATGAATAGTCCCATTGAATATTACTTTTCTTTTGTAAGCTTTCATTGTAGCGTGAAAGTAAAAAAACAATGTTAACGATAGCAGTATTTTCTTCATGGGTCTACCAAAACGCAAAAATGTCAATGACCACTATCCAAATTTAGTAACTTTGCTTTAGAATTAAAGGGCCCAATGTACTACCTATTTTCAGAGATAAATACTTTATTCAAATTTTCCCCTCACAATCGAATTCATCACAGGAAACGTAAAATTACTTTATCCTGAGAAATTTGTGTTAGCTAGTTTATCAGGGAGAAAATATTAGAATTTTAATCCCCAACTTTCAACGTTATTTACTCAAGGCTTGGTTTTTGAAAATTCCTAAGTTCTAAGGCCCAGGATTATTCTCTGTGAGGAATGAGCGGTAACTACTAGTGTATTACTCACGGACAATCCATGAACGTCCTTCCACAATCTTCAAAATCTACCAAATAATAATCTCTTACATTTTGCCAAATCGGACGGAATGTGACAGAATATTTTACATAACAAGGCTACAATTGAAGACCTGGATTGCACAACGTCCCAAGTCCACGGGAGTACTTTTGTCAGAATGGACATAAAACAGTATGACAGGTAATGTTTGTTTGTGGAAGTGCTGTTGTGTGGTTTGTCTTATGAATTATGCTAATTTTTGTCCGTCCTGAAAGCCTCTACTGCATGGAACTAAGATATGAATTTGAAATATATATATATATATATATATATATATATATATATATATATATATATATATATATATATATATATATATATATATATATATATATGGACTTGGGATGTTTCCCAAAACATTGACGATGACTGAATTTTGTGATGTACCAATACATGTTGAATGTGTGAATAATTGGTTACATATTGTGTCAGTATGACGTAAATTTTATTTTATAATGCACGTTACATATTATAAGTGTGAATATAGTATGGTATAATGTATAAACGGAAAATAGTTGCTAACTACTGAACATAGTATGTGTTGAAATATAAATGCAAAAGTATAACTAAAAGCCATAAACAAAGGTTTGTTTGCATGCATTGATTTCATTACTCATCGTCTATTGCTTCTTCTTCCGACTCACATGGAGTTCCAGCTGTCGTGATTCCTTGAAGTGATGTATATAGAAAGTATGTCCATGCGGAGATAAATACTTCAGTATACGATTCAGGTTTTCGAGCTTTCCAGTCTTTATTGGCAGTCCTGAAAGGTACGGTAAAGGGGAACACAGCTGAAGGATACACATATATGATGAATTTCGTTTTAAATTATGCATCATGAAGTCAGATCTTCCTATAGTTCTGCAACCAAGATCTTTGCAGGATCCTTGGACAAGTATTTAAAAATCTACAGGAATTATTGGTTTTAAAAATCTTATATTTGAGAAAAAAAGAATCTTTAGCCTTTTTGTTGCACTGACATTTTAAAATAATGACTTTGATGGTCTTTGTATTTATGGAAATCAGTAACATTCACGCGAATGACATCGAAGTGTGCTTTATTCTCTACTATGTGTTCCCAGTCTTTTGATGTTAGCGTCCTCAGTCCCTCAACTGAATAGAATAACATCCCAAGTCCACGGATTTGATATGTTTTTTCTTTTCAGCTGCATTTCTTTTCTATTACAAACAAGATTTCGAGTTGAACTTCGGATGCAATGTTCTGCAGGTGGATATCCCTTGGAACATAGATGCCACCGAATAAAAAAAATCGCAAATCAGCAAATAATGGACTTGGGACGTTTTGCAATTCATGTCCTCAATTGAAATAGCTCAAAATGACAAGAAGTATCACTGAACCAAATTTAATTTCCCTTGGAGATTCACAGATTTATATGATTATTTTCTTTATATTACCTGTTCTTCCTTTAAAATAACGCTTTTCGTATAATATAGTAGGGTTATTGTAAATAAACTTATATAAACACATTTTAATCAAGGTACAAAATATCATCTTTTATTTTATTCCAGAAATGTGACAACTCAAATTCGCACTGTTGTAGTATATTTGGATGCAGATTTTTTTTCCATATTGCTGGGTTTAAGAGCATTTTAGTTCTGTGGTCTTTGAACAAATCAGTCCATCATATTTTATATCCATTGATCAATCGTACACCTATCATATTACATAATATGTTTATAGATAAAATGATTATGCAAAATATGCTGTATGGGGTAGGATATGCATTTAGTCTAATGATGGTTGTTGCTTGCATGAAGTTCTTACTTTAGCTAGTTTCTCAAATTTCAACTTTCAAAAGTACAAAGTAAAAACTAAACCATTCTAGTTTCTTGTGTTACTTCAATATTTAGAAAATATGGACAGTAAAGTATGTTCTTTTCTATTTTCATGTTTATTAATATAAGGTAACATTTCCTATTATCAACATAATATTCAGTTACTAGATACTTTAAACACAATGAACAGATGTTGATCAATATAAGTTTTAAAGAGCTTTCTATGCACAAATACCTACATCAATGCTTATAAAATACTAATTGAATGAAATATGCAAATGCCGTATATCATAAAGTATATTTTTGTAATGATGGAAATTAAAACCAAAGTCCAAACAAATTACCCAGCCATATTTGCAATAAAATAAGAAAACAATGGTTAACTTGTTTTATATGAAAATTAAAACACATTGAAAACATATTAAATAATACACTCATGAAAATAATTCGTATTAAATTGTATGTATCATTCCGATAATATTTGATTATGTGAAGCTTACTCCTAAAAAAATAAGAAATAAGCCTAGCGCTGTTAAGTGGTGAAATTCTTAGCTATTATGGAAGTAGACTGCTGTGGTTTCCAACTAAATGCTTCCACTTATGGACAACATGAGCATGGTAGCCATATACATGGGTTGTTCAATATATGTTTCCCTAAGCTCTAGAAAATATTTTTAAAGATACATTTGTAAACTAAACATACATATATAGTGGGTCCTTCTTCGCCTCTTCACATAATCCCCATTGAGATTCAGACATTTATTTCACCGTTGTACCGATTTCTGCAAACCCTTTGCAAATAAATCAGGCCTTGACTATTTAACATTCTCCTTATATTCCATTTCATTCTATATCACAAATTCACAGGAGACCAGGTCGCTTATGTCGAATCTGAACTCTTTTCTTTACGGAAACGCAATTCGACATAAGTGATCTATTTTTTTCTCTCTCTCTCTTTTGACGATAACGTACTCAGCACGCAAACGGAACACAAAATTGAAGAATTACGGTGTGAGCGGATGTACCACTCTCCATGTAACCTCAATTTAGCGCTGAGTTACTTTCATTTTTTTCTGGTGTTAAAGTCTGCATTGCAGTGTGAACGTTTCGAAGCAGGTGAAGAAGTGAAGCGGAATATAAACAGAGTGCTAAATAGTCAGAGCCCTGTTTTTTTTTTTTTTTTTGATTGAGTTTTGTTTTTTGCAAAGAGTTTGGACAAATTGGTACAATAGTGAGACAAATGACTGAATCTCAATCGGGAATATGTGGAGAGGCGAAGAAGGACACACTACACATGTACCGGTAAGTATAGTTCAGAAATGTGCCTTAAAAAGTTTACAACTAAGGGAAACATACGTTGAACGAACCACGTATATATATATATATATATATATATATATAAATGTGCTTTATTACAGTAAAAATTAAGTGTTCTTTGTCATAAGTTTAGTCTTACTGGGTGTTGTTCTGTCGCTCATGTAACTATTGAAAACCACTTCCTTTCTTCCAGTTTTCTTATATGCATTATGAAAATATACATCAATGATAAGCAAAGTTTCAAATTTATTGAAACACTTCTATTCTTTTCTAAACCATTTTTGAGGTTAAAAAAATAACCAGTTGAACAACTATGCAACACAGAGCTGGATGCCCCTTTAGGGCACAATGTATTCATCATTTGCTAGATAAACGATCACATCGAGTAATTTCGGCTTTTTCGTATCTCTCAACCATCCTGAATCACTGATATCGAAAGTTGATTAAAGGTATAATATCATCGACATTACGTACGATTACAAAATACCATTCTTCTTGAAACTGATGAACTATGATTGACATCAATGCTATAAGGATACATAATTTCTGATTTTAATATAGATATGTAAGCAAAGATGAAATTTATTTCATACGAAAAAAAAATGAAATCCAAATTAAAAATTCGACATTGCATCATCAAGTACGAGGCATTTGCTTCATGCACTTTGCTATTGATTAAGCAAAGAATTTAACATGAGGGTCCAGGAAATTTAGTACAAGCCGAATATTACACTACCTCTACATATTTTCACTGTAGTTATGTGCGTTCTGTAGAATGAAACTCTCAAATTTCACTTCTCTTTTTCGTTGCGTACAGCGCTGAAGCATTTCCTCTCAAGTACTTCTGATCTCATTAAATATGGGTAAGCACTTACATATAACAACTGAAACTGAATGCTGCTTTCTTTCTTTCGTTCATTTTTTAGATAGGAATGAACCACCAGTGTGACAACTTTCACTTCTCATTTATTTAAAACGTGACATGGAAGTTTTACTTCCAAATCACTGGATTTTCTGTAATCCACAACTACAATGAGAGTAGGTTAATCTCTTTTCTAGTTTAGATGCTAAAAGTTTGAAAAAGAGATATTTCATGTGAGGTCTCCTGTTTTACTCTTTCGTTTCACCGAGGATACCGACAGAAGATTTGTGAGTTCAGTCACGTGTTATCCTGCGTAAAATAAAAATACAAAATTTACATTTATCAGTAACGAACCGTTGCATTTTTGTAGTTTATTTGAGATCCTAATACTGCGCCATCAGCTCACTATTCCATAATTTTAAAACATTCACAGGAGATTTTACTATCTTTCGTAGCACTTTCGAGTTTGCTCTTAATTCTAGTTGATGAATCTTCTATCTATACGGTTCTCTCCTACAACACGGATATAGTTAAACATATTTAAAGAATCCAATAGAAGTATAGTCGTCGCGAATTCCGTTGAGAAATTTGAAGCTTAAAGTAAATAAAATGATACTCATACATGTTGCCGTGGTTGCGAAACATGGTCGCTTAATATGAGGGAAGAACATACACTGAAAGTATTTAAGAACAAGATCCTGAAACGAATATCCGTATCCAAGAGAAACGACAATGGGGAATGGTGGAAACTTCATAACGAGGAATTACATAGTTTATACAGTTTACGAAACATTAGGGTCATCAAGTCTAGGAGGCTCAGGTCATGTAGAAAGGATGGAAGAAAGTAGGAACGCTTTCAAAGTGTTAACTGGAAGACTAATCAGAAAAAGATCATTAGGAGGACCTAGGCGCAGATGGGAGAACAATATTAAGATAGATCTCGCAGAAATAGGAATCCAAAACACATACTTGATCCAGTTGGCTAAGGATAGAAGTCAGTGGAGAGGTTTTGTGAACATGGCATTGAATCTCCGGGTTCCATAGTCTATAGAGTTAATTAGTTAGTTAATTGAATTACAGTGGTATGGAGGGATGAATGGATGGACGATAAGACTTTGCTATCGACTTTAGGGTGGTTGCGTATTCTATCTCCTGTGTAGACGGATTTTATTCTTGTTCTAGCCTCAACCACAATGCCGCTCAGGAATAAAGCTACCTTCTGTGAAGAGATGCTTCGGACAATTCGTTGGTAAAGTTACATGTCATGATGTTAACCATGTCACCTCATCCATTCGTATGCATCTAGTTTTGGACCACTCGGATTTGTATTTCTATCGTCCCAAAACCAACCGACCCAAATAGTCTTGCCCCAAGGTTGAACGATATTGTCTTATTGGCATGAGGCAAATCACATTTTCATAAAGTATCTAACAAAAGCAGAAAATCTTACCGATATCTTTAATATTGGAGACGATATCATAGATTTAAGCCTTGCCGTGTCCATAAGGATGTGTGTTATATCCAAACAGAAGGCCATTGTTTTCTCAAAACTGGTTTTACTGAAGATACAGTCTCTTGCCGCAGGACCGTAGATTTGACTCAAGCTCGTTTAACAAGATTCGATCCAAGAAGTACGAGCACAGAAAACACATCCAATTGCCAGTTAGTTATGATGGATCATATAACTAAGTGGGACAGTTTTATTTAGCAAATACTAGCAAAAGGAGTCAAAACGTCATGTGTGAGTGGTCTCCCTAGAATAAGGTTTAAGCCAATTTAGCGAAAGCAACTAAGCAAAAACACCAAGCTAACAAAGGGAGGATAAGAAAACTATTTTTTTCAGCCCGTGATTCAAAGAATATATAAAGAAATGGTAACTGTTATGTTTCATTAAATAGATCAATCTTCTTTTCCAGTGATGAAAAATGGATGCCCTAAAGGCACACAGGCCTCTGATTAGGTATCTGATGTCTTAATTTGACAAATTAAATGGTAATGACCCTTATGAAACCATCCATCCTCTCCGTGTACAATAGGCGGCAAAAAACCTGCAACATGAGCATATAAGTTAATTGTGAAATGACGAAGTCTTTTGCCCCAAAATAAGTGTGCACGGGAGGAGGCCGAGGTTTATGCTGGCGTGATTCTTTCTACTTAGACGTTATGTTCATTCCCTGTGCTATTAGGCGTAGTTTCACAATAAACTTACATCCTCATGTTGCAGGTTTTTTGCCGCGGATTGTACATTTTATGTTTATAGACAACACTTATCGTCAATGGAACAATTGAATGTGTGTATATTTCTCACCGATTTCTAAAGTGTTCAAGAACTAGTTAGGATTAGAGGTACCACGCATACAAGGACTAGTAAATAACTGATTATTTATGTAGATAGAATTTTTCTATGCTCACAATACTTAACACCTCTCCAGTGCTATTTCTCTGGCACTATATAGTAATATCAACAAGTTAAACTATAAATAAAGATATATTTATATATAAATATTTCAACCCTATTAACATTTTCGCATAGAGCTAAAGACAACTTAAGAATAATAGCCACCAATAGTACTGTATGTGTGTGTCGAGACAAGTAAAAATTAATTGTGCACATTAAATTGTACTTGCTGATACTAACGAACAAGAAATTTAAAAAAATTACTGCAGACTATACTAATCAAATAATGTTTCCAGGGAGTCCCATCAAATATGGGTTTGGTCAACATAGCGTAACATATGTTTCGTGATGCTAAAATCAATACAATCCATACTCTTGGCGTTTATTTTGTGCTGCATTGCAATCGTAGATTTGCATAAAGCTGATATTCAGTATGGGTGGAAGTCATAAATATAAACAATGCTGGGAATTAGAATTGTGTCAAAGAAGTATTACTGTATTATTGTACTGAATCATTTGGCAATAAGATACCTCTACGGAGTAAAACTTGATAGATGGAATATATTGTGTGTTTATTGTCAGTTCATATACCATATATGATACTGACAGTTCTCTCCTTTCTGTACGACGCGGTACATTAATATCCATTGTTGCATTTGTGACCCCTTCTCCCTTTCCTAATACCAATATTAGTTTAAAGTCATTGGGGGCGAAATGATCAATGCTAAGGAAAATTAGAGCTGGCAAGACAGCGATTGTTTGCATTTTTAAACCGATTCACTGAAAAAAAAAAACAGCAGTTATTTGTTGTGTATAATCAAGTTATCTGTGGATCCTCGTAACCGCAGTAGGCAGCAGCCGTCCTTTTTTGTGGGTAGATAAATGGACACGTATCACGGTCAACGGTTCTTATAATTTTGGAGTTGATTATACTAAACGATATGTACCAACTGTTCACGACTAGAACAAACCTGCTGTCAGTGTCATTAACGAAGGGTTTTGACATGCTTACAGTTAGATGTAGTGACGAATGTTACTGGAGAAGCAGTCCGGAAAAGAAAAATATCTGACATGTGGTGAAGCAGGTAAAGCAAAACGAGGCAAAGCGGTTATTCTGTATATCGTGATGATTTCAAAAAGTAGCCTTTATAAGAAATCCATCTGGGGCATACCTCTGATTGTACTCACGTAGGTTACTACTATTTTTGCTGCACTACTCTCACATCCCCTGGAGGAAATCATAAATAATTACCATGTATAGACACGAGTATCTAACGGAAACGAACTAACATGGTACATTAAAGTGCTTCGCAGCTTAAATATTATATTGGTGTTTCTCATAGAAAAGAGTCCATTTGTGGAAAGTGTTGAGAGAGTTTACGTATATAGTAAATTGATACTTCATCGCTGTTGTTGCAGAAAGTTCTTACTCAGGCCCGTAGCCAGCTCAGAAATGTAAGGTGAGCCCGGTATAAGTTAGGAGAGGTCCGATTCAACCATATTATAGTTCATGACCATATCATAATTTATTTCCAAGCCTATCGAGAAAATTTAGGGGTGCCCCGTGACCCTCGTGAATACAGCCCTGTTCCTACAATAACTGAAATCTTAAAAAAAAGATATGGAAATAATTTATCTATTATCCTAATAAACTCGTTTCTATTTTACCTTAATTTATCATAATGCATGCACTCTGCCATTTATGAGAATATGAATTACAAAAAGACCATTTCTGAGGCTTTGCTTTAATTTGCATTATCTGCTCAAGTATTGGATTGTTCTCCATTGAAATTGCAACTTATATACAAAATGAACATTTTACACATCTGAATATATATTCTCAGTGCTTATAGTTATCTAGGATACAGTAAGTATATAAGCATCAGTAGCAGAATCTTTTATTTAATTGTTATTATAGTGTACTTGCTTCACCTGATAGGCCATGTCTGACAGGTCGTTAAAGATGTACTTTGGCTGATGTTGTCATTGTGGTATGTAACATCCTATCGGTTGATAGTTTCAGCTGTTTCTTTTGAATTGCTAGGCGAACTCATGCTAATGGTCGACAGTAGGGGCAATGTAAGGAATAGCAACAGTTTAACAGAAATTGCAAATGTTTCGAAAACTGTGAAACAAAAAGAAAAGTGCATTAGAAAGAGGAGTGCTTCTAATGGATCTTGGTGTATTAATTTGTCAGTTGCCATTAGCAATTCTAGACTGCGTGGGAGAAAGAGTATAAGTCAAAATACACAAATTTTCAGGAGACGACTTTTTATTTTACCAAGTATAAGTATGAATCACTTATAGTGATGCTACCAAGATGCGATTATTCAACTCACATTTAGAATTGACTTATAAGAAGTTAACCGGAGGTGGAGCATGACACACACACACACACACACACACACACACACACATATATATATATATATATATATATATATATATATATATATATATATATATATATATATATATATATATATATATATATATATATCGGGTGTTGCAAAATAAGTGTTACAACGGTTGGGAGGTGACTCCTGCCACTGAGACAAGAAAAAAAGTTCTCTTGAACTTTCGGCTATCGGACATAGTTTCGGATCTACAAGGTGCCGAAAGCGTGGGAAAATGACTTTCGGACGCCAATAGTTCGGAAACTATCCAACGTAAAGAGGGCGGGTAAAAAATTCACTGAAGAAGTCATACCTGCTGTATTGAATTTTGCATGTTTCACAATCCTATCATGCACGCGCAAGGGATTCCCCAAAGTAACGTAGGGAATTCCGGATAATCCGCTAAATGAAAATTGGTCTAAATGGATATAAATTGATAGGGTTTCTACCAGGTAACAATAATTCGTTTGTATTAAGTCGATATATGGAACAAATACAAAATGGCGGACACCTTCTTGCCCGTTGTGACTGGTTGCATAATCGCCAGGTACGGATGCTGGCCAACAGTGACGTTGTGAGTATTAAGTGTATCGAATTTGTACTCAAATGCTCTAGAAATACATCTGGAGTGTCAATAGAGCACAACTGATGAAGCAGGGTGATCACATTTGTGGAAACACGTAACGAAAAATGCCCAGAAAAAAATGCACTCATACTAAGTAAACGTGAGTTCAAATCGTTGGAAATGTAAGGATTAGCGTCAAGAACATGAAAGCCATTGCCAATTCACCAATAATATTCCCTTAAATCGATGCAATATGATCTGCACAGTTGCATACCAATAAGGATGCAATCGCATGATCGATATTGAAATGTGGCCAAAGTGTGTGTTGATATCGACATGCTGGGACACCGTCTCACGTGCAAGAACTAGGAAAATAACGTTGTACATTCTGCTATTACATCTGGTGCACTTTTTGGTAGAACCTAACTAGAACACGATTGTATCAATGTCTCTCTTTGTTAGGGGCATTGTCCCACAGTCGACACATATGAAAATAAATCTCTTAATCCGTGGTTCAAATTCTGATAGAGCGTGAAAATAACAAACTTGTATAATGTCCCACGTCTTCTGCAAAATATGACGTACTCAAAATATAGGAAAATACCTCCAGAAATTCGTATCTTACACACAGTGCACATGCCAATACAAAGACGAAAATGAACCAATTTAGCACACATAACACTACAGCTGGAACACCATACATATGGAAAATAAAACGACATGAGAAATAGAAAGAAACGTCTTAAAGCTCTGATTGTTTACAACTGTACAGTAGGAGTAATAAAATGAAACACACAAGCATGTCGGGAGGCTGTACAAGAGCGCTTGCCAAACAAAGTGGGTACTCCTCAAAGAAATGAATACAGAGAAAGTGAGGCTTTCTCGAGCCTCAGGGCTAGAGCGCTTGCTTTTGATCGCGTGGTCGCAGTTTCCAATCATACTGGGAGCCCACGGCCTAAGATTCAAGACCCGAGTAGTTATTTTCCTATTTTTCACACGTGGGACGGTGTCCCAGCAGTAGTGGGACAAGTTGACATTTGTCCATTAACTACATGTTGGTATCAACACACACATTGGCCACATTTCAATATCGATCATGCGATTCCACTAGTGATATTCCTTTAGTTTACCCAGTTTCTTTGTGAGTCCCCTTGCACAATTTCAACTTGGCCTCAGTTGTTGCATTCTTATTGGTATGAAACTGTGCAGATCATATTGCATCGGTTTAAGGGAATATTATTGGTGAATTGGCAATGGCTTTCATGTTCTTGACGCTAATCCTTACATTTCCGACGGTTTGAATTCACGTTTACTTAGTATGAGTGCATTTTTTTCTGGGCATTTCTCGTTAAGTATTTCCACACATGTGATCACCCTGCTTCATCTGTTGTGCTCTACCGATACTCCAGATGTCCTTCTAGAGTATTTGAGTATAAATTCGATACACTTAATACTCACAACGTCACTGTTGGCCAGCATCCGTACCTGGCGATTATGCAACCAGTCACAACGGGCAAGAAGGTGTCCGCCATTTTGTATTTGTTCCAGATATCGACTTAATACAAACGAATTATTGTTACCTGGTAGAAACCCTATCAATTCATATCCATTTAGACCAATTTTCATTTGGCGGATTATCCGGAATTTCCTACGTTACTGTGGGGAATCCCTTGCGCGTGCATGATAGGATTGTGAAACATGCAAAATTCAATACAGCAGGTATGACTTCTTCAGTGAATTTTTTACCCGCCCTCTTTACATTGGATAGTTTCCGAATTATTGGCGCCCGAAAGTCATTTTCCCACGCTTTCGGCACCTTGTAGATCCGAAACTATGTCTGATAGCCGAAAGTTCAAGAGAATTTTTTTCTTGTCTCAGTGACAGCAGTCACCTCCCAAGCGTTGTAACACTTATTTTGCAACACCCGATATATATATATATATATATATATATATATATATATATATATATATATATATATATATATATATATATACACAATTTTGACTTATCGTATTTGGCCAATTTCTGACTTATACTGTTTCTTCTGTGTAGTCTAGAATTTTTCCCACAATCGTGAAAAAGTAACATTATGTGTTTGAGCGCACGTTACCCTACCGGTAGGGTAATGAAATTTAGCAACCTTTGTAATAGTAAACCATTTTTTTACTCTACAAAACTGTTTTTATGAATTCATATTTATTAATAACACTAGTTAACAAGATTTTAGCACAGAAATGAAAATACCTGATTCTAATAGAACTTTTCACGTAGAATTCGAATCTACAATCAGTTTTCCTTTATCCCCTCAGCTTCCCCCTGACAGAGGGATTTTCGGGAAATTTCCCCTCAAATTTTCTTTTTCTTTATTTATTATTATTATTATTATTATTATTATTATTATTATTATTATTATTATTATTATTATTATTATTATTATTATTATTATTATTATTATTACAATTTTTGTACCTGTAGCTCGGGCACCCTTAGGCATGTAAACACACAAGTTGCATTGTATGTTAGCTTGATTTATACTTAGTAAGCCCTTTAAGTTTCATAAGAATCGCGATATTCTTTCTAGAGAAATAAACACATTTAAAAAAAAAATTGCTCTGAGTACTGTTCATTTTACCATATTCATTAGTGCAGAGAAAATCACATATAACTTCCACGAAAATTACAATATAAGCACGGTTTATACCTCATTGGACTTCCAATAAAATATATTTTCAATGATGTGTACACCATGTCGCCATTTTTGTATGAGGGAATTTCTAGAGGGATTTTGTTGGAAATTCCCTCCAAAAAGTAGTTTATAATATTTTTTGTCTCAACTTGCTATTTGTATATAGTGATACAGAAACAGAAACTACACTAAAACATAGTTTTATATCTACTTAATAAATAATGTTAATTTCATGTGAATCGCATTATTCGGTCTAGAGATATAAACTATTGTGTCTACTTATAGGTAATAAAGAATATACTATGCAAGACTTTTACCAAACACAAAAACCTAACGTTGACGTATTATTGTCGGCACATAGATGGATAATAAAATACAAGCACAAATACATGCATGCTTTCTGTGGAAAATAAGTCACTTTTTAATATTTTGATCTGGCAACAATGCATAAAAAATGATGACTCGCGTAGCCTGATGACTGTTAGTAGCGTTGAGTGACCGTCCGAGCTGGACGTGTTTTAGATGTGGACGCGTTGAAGTGTTTGTGCATTGTGGAGTTCGAATAGTTGTGTTGTGTGGTGATGCACTGAGTTAGATTACGCTTGTGCTGCTTCATGATTGATGGAGTGTAGATTCTTGTGAGTATGTGTGAGTGATACCTTACGGGATACAAGATGCCGGGTAAGTGTGTAAATCACACGGACAATTTCTGTTATGTATGTGGCGAGCTGACATTTAAATCGCAACGTCGATGTTTTACTCCACTTGTGAGAAAGTGTTATCAGTTATATTTTGGTTGCTGTGTAAGAGACCAAGATAAGAATTGGGCTCCTCACTACATTTGTTGTACTTGCGTGAAACATCTGACTGGGTAGGCAAATGGTGAACGAAACATGAACTTCGCAGTAAAGATGATCTGAATGGAACCAAAAGATCATTCTTCAGACTGCTACTTTTGTATGACACATATAAAAGGAATAACCAGTAAATCTAAGCAAACAGTACAGTACCCTAATTTGCCATCAGCAATTATGCCAGTTCCACACAGTGCAGAATTACCTGTACCAGTACCTCCTGCTCATCTTACGGTAAATGAGAATTACGTACTTGAGGCAACTACTGAAGTTCCAAACAAAGAAGATCCTACTTATGTAGGAAGCACATCTACATTGGATCCCCATCTGATAACTCAGGGTGAACTAAATGACCTCGTACGGGATTTAAAACTCTCCAAGATACAGGCAGAACTTCTTGCTTCTAGACTTAAAGGCTGGAATCTGCTCCATCGTGACACTAAAGTGTGTATTTTTCGAAACCGTCATACAGAGTTTCAAACTACTATTTTCAAAAAAATGATTTAGTGTATTGTAATCATGTCTGTGCTGTGATGGATACACTTGGACATGCACATGTAAGTACAGAGTGGAGATTGTTTATTGACTCTTCCAAAACTAGTTTGAAGGTTGTCCTTTTGCACAATGGCAACAAATTTCCTTCAGTGTCTTTGGCTTATGCAACTAATATGAAGGAAACCTATGAAAACATCAAATTAGTGTTAGAAAGAATTCAGTATGGGAAATACAAGTGGACCGTTTGCTGTGATTTAAAAGTTATTTATTTGTTAATGGGTTTGTAGCCAGGTTATACGAAATATTATTGTTTCCTCTGCGAATGGGACAGCAGGAACAAAGCGGAACATTACATCAAGAAGGAATGGTCAAAACGTGTATTAACTCCTGGACAGAAGAACGTTGTTTATTCCTCACTGGTGAGCCCTGAGACGATAATTCTACCTCCTCTTCATATAAATTTGGAACTCTTCAAAAACTTTGTTAAGGCAATGGACAAAAGTAATGCAGGAATTTGTTATCTCAAGGAAAAATTTCCTCGGGTTAGTGGCGCTAAAATCAAGGAAGGGATTTTGTAGGCCCCAAATAAGATGTTTCATTCGTGACCAAAAATTTGAAGATCTCTTAACTCCGGTTGAGAAAGCAGCTTGGTGTTCATTTAAATGTTTAACAGAGAACTTTTTAGGAAGAACCAAACTACCGTGAAATTGTGAGTGATTTCCTGAAATCATTCAAAGAAATGGGTTGCAACATCCCTTAAAGTTCACTTTCTAGACTCCCACCTCGATTTCCTTTCTGAAAACCTTGGTGCAGTTAGTGATGAGAATGAGGAACGTTTTCATCAGGACATTTCCTCCATGGAGAACGGATACCAGGGACAGTGGAGTTCACAAATGCTAGCTGATTACTGTTGGACACTCAAAAGAGATGTTCTAGAAGCCAAACACAGAAGAAAGTCGACAACTAAAACATTTTAGTTAAAGTAAGTAAGTGTTCATTTATTAAGAAGATACTACTCATTTTTTTATTATTTATTAAGTAGACATAAAATTTTGTTTTAGTGCAGTTGCTGTTACTGGTATCACTATATACAAATAGCAATTTGAGACAAAAAAAAGTCTTATAAACTACTCTTTGGAGGGAATATCCCACAAAATCCCTCTAGAAATTCCCTCATACAAAAAATGGTGACACTGTGTATACATCATTGGAAATATGTTTTATTTCAAATCCAATGAGGTATAAACCTCATATAAGATGAACTGTTTTTACGTTACGTATATATATATTGCTTTTAGTTTCTAGATGAATTTCGAGAGGCATATGTTTTAATGTTTTATGAACACGATTTTTGAACAAAATGGCACTTAAGAGTTCTTGTAAAGAATGTTGTTTAGATGTTAGATAGTAAACTATACAGACGGGGAAGATTAGTGCGATATTGAGATATACAAAAGGTTTTAAGATAAGAACAATTTTTAATGGGCATTAGTCTCATTGATATGATCATACAGAGGTTACTAAAGATTTCTTACTTAAGATTTCTTTTGAGGAATAAGAAGATTCATATTAGCTTCTTTGTCTATCTATACACAGAGAAAAATCCGTTCTCCGGACAGCGGTATATTGTACAAATATACGGTATCCTCTTGCTTCCTATAAAAATCAGTACGCAGCATACGTTATCCGTATGCTACATAGGCACTGCCCTTAGATGTTACATCATGCCGTTGCAAGATGTCTGACATCTAACACTTTTCCGTATATCACATGCATATACTTATGTTACCTTCGTTAGCTATATGTTACATACGTCCATTTGTATGTGAGATCCTGACCGCCTACATTGTTTCATACGGAAAGTACTTATAGATGGAACACTTATACAGAAAGTATTATAAAATATGCCTTTTCAGTTCTACGTCTGCTGTACATTAAGTCCAAAAACTACAAGAATTACGCATGTAACCTATCTTTTAAAGTACGCCACCTACAATTTTTTTTCTCAGTGTACGAACTGTTAAGATTATACGCAATTTTGAGTATCTATCTATGTTTATTATTTTGATAGTACGCATATATTTGGGTTAGTTTTCTACTACTATGTGGATCTTTTTTCATTTAAATTTAATACTTAATCATTTTGTCAAGTGCGTAGCTTGTTGGAGAAAGAGGCAACTATTACTCAATTTAGGTTCCCTGGCGTTCATTCGAAGGATCCACTTAAAGATTAAAGCGAATAAAAAAATCACTTTAGCCCTAATTCGCAGATATATCAAGTTATTACAATAAACATATCAATTAATAGCTACTAACCATTTTATTTAATGCTTCGAAATCACCTCACTCGTACCCAGTTATCGTTGATTTATTCTTTTTCTTTACACAAATATATTCCATCTATATCCGTCCATTTCGTGTATCATGTCGATAATAATCTTTACCATTACAACATGTCATGTCAATAATAATGTTTTTTTCTTTTAACTATATATAGGCTATATGTTTGATTATTGCGCCTCTGATCATGTATTGACAAAATAGGTACAGATTGATTATAATACCATTATAACAAGAATATATCGTTGTATAAAATGTCGCTCAGAACGGGAATTCCGTAACAGTATTACAGTGAAGGAAAGAACCCTGGATATTTTCAAAACATTCACTTTTTGAATAGCCCTCGTATTAATTATTATTACATCAATATAAGTAGTTTTCACTTCTCTTCTTTCTCCATATATATATTAATTCATTCATAACAACATTTTATTTTATTACAAATCACATATCAGGAAAACGTCGATTCATTAAAAATATTGTTTATGGGTCTATTCAAAATTATAACTAACTGATAACTTGCGCAGAGCTACGAGTTAATTGTTCCTTTTTACATCGAGCGATAACATTCATATACAAATAACATTATTTATAATTAAGATCGTCATCATATCAAATGTCAACAAGATCAGAAGGCAATAATTACATTTAGAAGCTTCAATTTAAGATCAATGTCATGAATTTCAATTTAACACAATCAAATCTCTTTTGAACACGTAAGGTAAAATAAAGATAAACATAACACTCAAAGTTGGTACAAAGATAAAATAAATTAATCGCATCATAACATGTTGCATAAATATAAAGTCCAAATGAAGTACTCATAACACAACTCGTAACATCCAAGAGAATAGATTAAGGATTGTTATCCAAGTTCAATTTAGTTAACACATCAGGGTTGACTAAAGTTTTAACTAGCTTTAGCCATTTGTTTCTCATGATTTCCGAAGGTTGCCATACCTTCAGTTCATCAATATTGCGAAATCCTATAGATTTGCCTGTTTTAGCATCAATCAATTCAAACACTTTAGGATTAATTTCCTTAACACATAGGTAAGGACCGGCATAAACATCACAAAACTTGTAAATCCACTTTAAGCTAGCATTGCTCTGTGGATGAAGCTTCAGAAATACCATGTCGCCAATTCTAATCTGATATTTATTTTCCTGTTCTTGCTTCACCTTTTCATTGCGTCGTTGAAATTTCTGAGATCGACTAGTTTGAACCATACTTATCAAATGTGAGGGTTCCAAATCCTCCGAATCTCTTAATTTTATATCAAAATGATGTTCAATAGAGTATATTGTATCGGTTCCGTTATGTATATTTGCCGGAGCCACACCGAGCGAATCGGAGATAGAATAATTTAAGAAATAGGTAATTTGAGTAACATATTTTATCCAATCTGAATGTTTGTCTTTACACAAATGTCTGAAAAGTGTCCCAAAATGGCGATGAACATTCTCTACCATGGAACTGCTAGGATGATATGGGGTAACAAAATGGACCTTGATACCCGCATTAGTCATTGACCTTATAAATGAGTCGCTACGAAACTGTGAACCGTTGTCGCATAGAATATGTTCTACCGGGCCACAATGAGGTATGTATACATTCAATATACGGTATATAATGGCTGAAGACGTCGCTTTTCTCAAAGGGTAGGCCACAACATAACGAGAAAATATATCCATCACGGTAAGCAAGTAGGATTCTCCAGAAGATGCCCTTGGTAAAGGACCATATAAATCTATAGACAGGAAATAGTGAGGTTTATCAGGTAGTATTGAAAGCATCGGCTTATTGACAGCACGATTATTATGTTTAATACGCATACGTTCTTCACAATCACTAATATATGTTTTAATAGTACTTCTGAGAGATTTCCAATAAAAGGATTTATTGATCAGATCGAAAACCTTTCGGTAACCAAAATGCCCAAAATCGTCGTGATACGCCTTCAGTATCTTAGGAATTAATGCAGGAGGAACGCAGATTTTCTTGCGATTTTTAAATTTAAAGTCTTTAATCAATAACATCATTTGAAAGCATGAACGTGGTATTCCACCCTTTGGGACAATTACAACCTGGGGCACATGACGACAGATGGTTTATAATTTTCATATAATCCTCGTAATCTCTTTGATTCTTTATCAGGTCTTCTACATCTACACGAGCAATTTCGTCCTGAAGAATCTTAAAGACGTTGATACTCAAGATACGCTGTTCTTCACCAGGGAATATTCTTGACAATGCATCCACGGGACCATTATTTATCCCTTTCACATGCTGTATTTCGAAATCGAAGGACTGGAGTTCTAACGACCATCTTAATAATCTATTGTTGTACCCTCGTATACTGCGTAGATAACGTAGCGAACTGTGATCGGTGATTACCGTAAAATGGCACCCACTAATGTACGGAGCAAACTTCTGGATTGAAAAACGTACTGCTAGCAGTTCAATTTCAGTTGTGGTGTACCCCTTTTCTGCTTTCTTGAGAGTCCGACTTACACAATGTATGACAGCGGGATTTTCTATTGTAGGATTAGGTTGCCAAAGAATTCCAGATATCCCCGCTAGAGAACCATCACACTGTACAAAAAAAGGCATATTATAATTTGGGTGATTTAAACGAATATTACGCATTATACTATTCTTCAGTTGGTTGAAACTTCGTTCTTGTAACTCGCCCCACTGCCAAGGCATTCCCTTTTTTGTGATAGAGAACAAAGGTTGTGCAATTTCAGCAAAACAAGGAATCGATTTTCGAAACCAATTGAATAATCCTAAAATTTGGCGTGTTTGTTTTACATTGGTTGGCGGAGGTAGATCGCTGATGGCCTGAACCTTGGACTCACTGAAACACAATCCTTCTGAATCGATCTGATAACCAAGGAATTCTATCGAAGTTTTGAAAAATTTTGATTTTTCTAGATTTAAAGTGAACCCAGACAATTCTAAGCGTTTTAACATAATGTCTAGATATTTCAAGTAATCTCGGTAATCTTTTCCCATAATTAAAATATCATCAGCATACACTATAACGTTACTCCTCAGGTCTTGACCCACGACTTGATTTAAGCATGATGCTAATGCCGCACTTCCATTGATCAAACCAAAAACTACTCGGTTATATTCGTATAGATGTCCTTCGAAGGAAAAGGCCGTGTAAGGTCGAGATTCCTTATCCAAGAGAATTTGGTTATACGCCATGACCAAATCGAGATTACCAAAAATAACGTTCCCTTGCAAAGTGCTCAAAATTTCCTCAACAGGGGGATATCTAACTTGTTGTAGCTTTATGCACGTGTTCAATTTACGCATGTCTAAAACTATTCTCAGACGTCCATCCTTTTTTGGTACTACGTGAATGGGATTCAAGTGAACACTTTGAGACGGGCTAATTATCCCGTCACGCAACATCTCTGAGATTTGTTTCCTTACATTTTCCCTGAATCTGTAAGGAATTATATACGGTTTAGTAACAATAGGGTTTTTGTTGTGTACCTCAAGTGAATAGAGGAAATCTTTGCAACAACCAGGACGATTAGAAAATACCTTTCGATGTTTATACAAAATTTGTACAAATTCAGAAGTTATATCTTGATCTTTAATTTCCAAATCATGTAAAATCTTTTGAACATAAAGGTCGAACGGATAAGTTTCCTCACCTTCGTCAACAAAATTATCTACCACACTGCATTGTAACGAGCTTTCATCTATACAAGAAATTAATTTTTGTGTTACGCTGTCAGGTAATCCAGGTAAAGTAAATGTTTGATTCTCAAAGTTTAAAATTACACGGAATTGTGTTATAAAATCAAGACCAATTAAAAGATTTTCATTCAATTCATTTATCACTAGAATGGGAAGATTAATATCACGATCTTTCACAGACAGAACAATATGAGTTTTACCCATGACTCGCTTTTTATGTTTTCCAGTATAATCAACTAGTATCAAATTTTCAAGCTTTTCCAATCTAGGATTAGAATATTCCTTAGCAATCCTATTCCAAAGTGAAAAGGACAACAGCGATGCGTTAGCTCCAGTATCAATTAAAGCATTTAGAGAAATTCCATTAACCTTCACAGGAATTCTCGCCGTACAGAACGATTTCAAAAATACAAAATCATTATCACCATTATATGAATCATCAATGTCATCATCGGTTTGCCAACAACAATTTGCAATGGGTAAATACTGATATAAGCAACGTCTATTTACATCTAATTTATATTTATAATTACAGTTATCCATAAATAAATTACCATCATTCTCAAATAAATTATTAGATGAATCTCGGGAAGAATAATTACGAGAATCTTCAGCTGATATGGGATTAACCCCAACCATACCAGCAGCTTTTAGTTTAAATTAGGGTTAACAAACGAATTCATTAGAGTGCATTGAACACCACAATCTTGGTTATTCCCTCTTGATCCATTTCCTGTTTCATTTATTACTTCGGTCCTATTTCGACAGTTCCTGCCATCTCGAGATCTCCAATTAAATCTGATTTGAGTCACATTGGCATGCATCACATTGTTACCGTAATTGCGTCTTCCACGAAAGTTTCTTCTGTTCGCCCAACTGTTCCTTGGATTACCATAATTCGTTCCATTTCTACCGCTGGTATCAAATCTTCCATTAGCTCCAGTTCCAGTACGCATAACAAATCTTTCACTAATTCCAATGCCAGTATTGTCACGTGATCTCTCATCGCTGCGAAGATTTTCGGTATTCTCATTAGTTATATTCAGGTTTCTGACGGGAATCGGATTAGGCGGATTACGGTTACTTCCGCTAGGGTTCGGGAATTGATTCTCAAAGTTCTGAACTAAGATTATGAGATGATTGAAGTTTACGCATTGAGCTGACAACAGAATTTGTTGTAATTTATACGGCAATAAAATGCGTACGGAAGCGATTATTCTGGATTCGGGCTGAAACGGATTGACGAGTTTGAGTTCATTATATGCATTGATTGTAAAATCCGTAAGGGATTTATCGACCCGAGGTAAATAATGTCGAGTTCGCACCATCGCATCGCGGTTAGCTAATAAGAAATCATTTTCGTAATTAGCCAACAGGGCCCGTTTGAATTCTTCGTAGGACTTTATATGGTCGCGAATAGCTTTAAACCACAAGGAACAAGGGGGAAGTAACAGATGTGGTAACAACTTCATAAATTTAGATTGAGCTATGCCCATAATTTCACACTCTGCTTCGAATTTTTTTAAAAACGAGCTTGCGGTTTCGTCACACTTACCGCTGAATTTTGTCATGGCCTTGATTTCGCTGACCTTGACATTTATTTTGCTATCGTTGTGGTTTCGTTGATGTTGGTAATGTTCTATATCCCTTTCACGCTTATTTATTTCATTCTTCCTTTTGCGATCACGATCTTGGAAACGTCTTCTGAGGTTTTCCGCAGCCAAATCATCATCAGTGGAACCTTTAGAGGAAGATGATCTGTCGGTTTCCATTAATGGAGTTCTCGGGCAATGATACGATATTTCCTGTTGATTGGGAACATCCAAAACTTCCTTATACACAGGATTATTGTGGTTACCTTCCCTTTCTTGTAATAACCTGACTTCCTCTTGTATGTTGGTTATTTGTATACTATGTGAGTCGACCTTGGCAGTGATATTCACTATTTGATTTTTTTTGTTGGTTTGTAGTCGACTCTAGGACTTCGACGGCTTGCTTTATTGATTCAGTTTCCAGGGTTAGTTGATCTTGTCTGCCTTGCCAATTATTGCTGAATTGCTGGAACCTGGTATCTATTTCACGTGTTACATCATTGGTGATTTTGATAATAACCTCATCAGTCAGTACATGTAGATCCTCTTTCAAATTACGCTGTAGCCTATCGAAATTTTCATGGATACCCTGAACTCTATCTGCAAGAGACTTGTGTTGAGTCAATATTTGCTCGAACTTTTCATCATTCGATTTCTTCATATGCTCCAGCTTCTCATCATTTGATTTCTGTATCTGTTTCTGTATCTGTTCTAGCTTTTTATTGTGTTGTTCGTATTTAGCATCTAGTAGTTGACTAATCATATCAATAAGATTAGAATGGAAACGTTCGGACACAGTTACGGCATTTCCAGACATGGTTTTATCTAAAGTACTGGGCACTTCTTCAATCTCCGAATCCTGCATAATGCCAGTTCTTTGGATTTTCTTTCCACTTCTCAAAGTAGTGAAACTCATAAAAGGTAAAATATGCACATAAACTCCGTTCTTACTATCCTTCGGAACTAAAGGTTTTCGGTATAGTCTCGGGTCTACGGCACCAGATAAAGCGAATAAAAAAAATCACTTTAGCCCTAATTCGCAGATATATCAAGTTATTACAATAAACATATCAATTAATAGCTACTAACCATTTTATTTAATGCTTCGAAATCACCTCACTCGTACCCAGTTATCGTTGATTTATTCTTTTTGTTTACACAAACATATTCCATCTATATCCGTCCATTTCGTGTATCATGTCGATAATAATCTTTACCATTACAACATGTCATGTCAATAATAATGTTTTTTTCTTTTAACTATATATAGGCTATATGTTTGATTATTGACAAAATAGGTACAGATTGATTATAATACCATTATAACAAGAATATATCGTTGTAAGATACAACTTTATTAGTTCATACATTACAATTTGAACATGAATGTAGAACTACATGAAGTACACTACGTTCACCACATGGAAAAAGAAAACTTAAATGAAATAAAAATGTGGTTTGGGCCCATTTCATTAAAATATCTACTATTAGGTTGCCCAGAAATAACATACATTTCTAAACGCTTTAAGTTGTTTCAAATATAGTCCGCTCGACTTAATTTGTAAAGCCGGGATTGGGTCCTTATATTGTTTCCGAAAGAACTTATAAAATTAATGCACTATTATTTTCACATCATGTGAACAAAATATACTTCCCTAACATGAAACATAAATCTAGCCTAGACCGCTATTTCAGTACAACGCCAATAGGAGCCCCTAGAAGTAATAGAAATATTGATTATGGTTTTAAATTCTAAGAGGGAGAAACACAAACCATATATTTTTCTAACAGACTCACATATTAATGCTTGTCATCCTAGGAAAAGTTTCAAACTACGGCGCTGACTTTACGCTTTTCTTCTATGTAATAACGATAAGTAGCAAGTTGCTCTATAGCCCGAAATCTATCTTTTATTTTCATTAATATTTACATCAAACGTTAATTGGCAATTACAATATATCTAATCGATTGTCTCATCATTTTGATGTTCTTGTACCTCAAATAAACATTTGATGACATGTAATCAGAGTTTCTTTTTGTGAAGTTTTGACTACGTTTAAACCGTTAGTTTGATGGCACAGAACCAACGAGCCAAAAAACTGCAAACCGTAATATTATTGTCTATTCCTACCAGTATATCAAGTTTGTTACGTAGTCTATTAGTTTTGTGAAGTGCTTAGGGATATGTTTTTCTTGTAGGAAAATTTGACTGAAGTTTAACACCCCAAATTTGAACGTCCATATATATTAAAACAGGTCTGTAGATGGGGCATGTCACGGGGGCTCATTCTGCCTGATACTTTCAAATCTTTGTTAGAATTTATGAGAGGTAAGGGAATTCAAAATGATAAAAATGAAAATGATTAACGGAAGAAAAATAATTTAATGTCCTTTTATACAAAATTTGAACATTAAGTAACTTTCCTTACTTGTTTAGTTTGAAGCAATAAAACTGGCGTATTTTACCTGATGAGCCGCGCCTGGTAATATATATTATACTACCTTTAATACATATATATACCTGGTAATATATTATACTGCCTTTATATATATATATACATGATATAAAGGCAGGTTAACAACCAAGTAATAGTATACCAGATTAGACTTCTGGCTACGGAACTGACTCGGAATTTAAAGGTTCTGCATATCATGTTTCATATGCATACTAACCTCATCCAAATCTATTTAACACCAACTTTGATAAATATTAGATTAGTTTCGTCGATGTACTTCTCTAGTAATTGATTTCATTTAAATACAAAATATATAAATCAAACAAAGCACTAACATAAAATGTAACATGTTTATGCGAAATGATTTCTGGTTTGATTCCAGGTAATGACATTTTGTGATAAGTAGTGATGTCTTTCTTTAACAATAAATGTTAAGGAAGTTACGCAGTAAGCGCATAGAAAAAATGAAATTAACAACAGGATAATATGTTATAATTGTTAGTTTTATAAAGTAGAATCAATTCGTACTTTTACAGGTGTCTATTTCGCTATATTTAGGGTTTATTATCTTCTGGACCATAGAACATGACGGTTTTAAGTTTGTTGCGGTGGTTATATCAATATAGCACATTGAGTTTGGTCATAGACGTTAGTAGGATAAAGTGGTCACTTAAGAATAAGAATCTAACGTTATTGGTAACGTTCGATGGTTGAACTTAGTTAGTATATTATAACTCAATTGGGTAAAATAAAGTAAGTACAGCGCTGGTTAAGTTTGAATGAACCTTCTTCCTATACTTATATATAGAATAACATGTTTGCCTGTGTATATATATATATATATATATATATATATGTATGTATGTAGGTATGTATTTGTGTGTATGTGTGTAATTATATAATTTTAAGTAGGAAAAAGTAATCAAAATCCTCTAATTTAGTGACACAAATGGATCTTCACCACATTTAATTCTGTATGAAGTCTTTTACCTCTATCCTGTGGTCAGAGGAAATTGTTGGAATGGAAAAGTGTATGCGAAAACGTATACATGTTCCTCGTGATTTTTTTACGAACTCCTTATGTACATGCCACCCGCATTAGGACATTCATATGCACTCTTGCATAACACCACAGGCTAAATAACGGGGAATGGAGTCAAAACTGTTTTCTCCTTTTAAACAATGTTCTGAGTTAAGACCTTTCAACAACGACTACTGCCAGTATGTTTACAAATAAAAACTAAATAATTTGTGACGTAATATTATATGATAGGCATCTTCATATCAGTAAATTTTCAGCTGTAGTTTCTTTCTATTCTCTTAATTATACGAATGGTGTAATGAGACTCATTCTGTTTGTCATTTTGTTTATCATTAATCCTTCTCTAGCATATGGGATAATAAACTAAATATTTCGAAATCGTTAATTTAAATTAGGGATGGCCAATTCCGAAATTTTTACTTTCAGGAATCCGGAAAGTAAAATCGGAAAATTCCGGAATTCGGAAAAATTCCGGAATTCAGAAAAATTCCAGATTTCGGAAAAATTCCGGAATTCGGAAAAATTATTTTTTCTTTTTGTAATCCTAAGAATTTTGTTCAAATGCAAACGAACAAATTTCCTTTTTGTAATCCTAAGAATGTGTGATGCAAGTTAAGCTGAAACTTACATCCTAAAGTATACACTACTCAATCTTCCCATGGTTAATGAGATGTAGTCCAAAAGTACGATGTACTCCTAATATTTAATTTTTGTTTTACTGTGATATTGTCTAGAGGTAAGACATATATCACACTGAGATAAACAACTTGACATAATGAAGATGTTATCATACGTAGTTTTCCAGAAAATCGTGAGAAACAAATTTTTATGAAGTTAAAATATGCGTCGCTTGTTGCCAGTGTGATGCAGTTGATAACTTTTATGCTGGAATAGTCTTATTATTATTATTATTATTACTATTATTATTATTATTATTAATAATAATAATAATAATCGTTTATGTACTGTAAAAGAAAAATATGAACCGTTCAATAGTAGATTTTATCTGTTGTTTTTTGATATCTTCTAACAGTAATAACAAACTGCTTGTACGCAATGATTATCAAGGACAATGGCATATTAATGTAAGGACCACTCTGCAGACTAGCAATAAACAATAAACAATAACAGATAAACAATAGTTGCAAAAAAAAGTAACTAACTTGGGCATGTCAGAATGTTCGCGAGAATATAGGGACGCACTGAGACTCTAGCAAAGAGCGTTGTGTTATTATTACTCAAAGGGCCGTACGATGGAGGCATTAACGCTAATGTTAATGGCACTAATGAGCACTTACTTGCTCTAACGGTTAACCTCATTTTTGAGATGATTCTTAGAAGTGGGCGTGTTGGCATGCAGTTAGAAGACTTATATCCATTATTTAAAAAGCACACGTTATCTGTGGAGTACTAACGATTTGCGTCACTATCGAACACTAACGTAGCACTACCGACGTTTAAAGTCGAAATTCGAGTCTGACATAAGTGGCTTGTCAACTTCACGGACATTATATTTTCCTTGAATGCGAGAATTTTGCGCCCGGGAAAATTGCGCCCACCACAAAAATAGGAAAAAATGCGCTCGCAATATATTTGCACTAGGGTGTTTGCGCCCTACCCCAAAAAGAGGGGAAAATCCGCCGGCTATATATTTGCACTGGGATGTTAGCACCCTACAATTCAACTTATTTCTGTATTGTGTAAAGTAACTTCCACTCACACTTGAACTAACCTTGCCTCTAATCGTCTCAGTGAGTTACTCCATCCGTTATAATATTCCGAACAAATGAAAAAATACAATTTTAGTTCACTAAAGGGCAATCCATACAAATACAATTTTTCATTCAGAAGCTCTGATTGCGTTGATCCGTTGTGTTCTTTTGGCTTATATTGAAGTTTATTCTCCCCTTATACATCCACAATGAAAATAAATCACAAATGGCATGGTTGTGGGGGGAGGATTGTTTATGCTGTAATGTCAGCCCTTCCGAGCAAATGCGTAAGCTCCAATAAATTCTTTTATTTCGCAGAGCTCAAACTTCCCGGTGGAGGTACATCCCAGGCCGAATTTTCCCTGTTCTTGAGGTAGGGCGCAAATTTCCCAGACGCAAAATTCTCGATACCGTTCGAATGACCTCGGAAGACTATATCTTTTTCAATACTTTTTTATATTCTTTTGCTCGAGATTTCTTCATAGCTTCTTAATAAAATACTTACTAATATATCCTCATTTTATTATCCTAACCAATCAATATGGGTATGTTGTCAGTAAAATATTTAGATTGATCGAGCCTCTGGTGTGTAACCACAGTATTTCATATCATCCCCCCATTAGAAATCTTGGCTAAACAACCAATATATGTTGCCAATAAAATAGTTTAGAATGATTGAGCCCCTGGTAAATAATCACAGTATTTCGTGACAGACCTCCCCCCCCCCCGGCTTCCTATTACCATATTCTATCTACGTGCCTGACTCAGCTAATTCTCTACATTCTTTACCAAGCACACATTTTCTAAAGCGGAAAATGCTCTCTAAATACCTAAGCTCATTATTTTCAGCAGATGCACAAATTGGGTAACATTCTATCTACATGAATGTTATATACGTCGATTACTGGAAACTGCCTCTCGCTATCTATTACCATATTTACAATATAATGATTAACGTT
Organism: Thermobia domestica; assembly: GCF_964235325.1. Lineage (NCBI taxonomy): Eukaryota > Metazoa > Arthropoda > Insecta > Zygentoma > Lepismatidae > Thermobia > Thermobia domestica. The sequence continues at coordinate 102,459,305 of NC_137460.1, forward strand.
AAAACCGGAAATGGTTGATTTGTACCGCTTTCGGTTTGAATATTACATTCATCAGGGAACTCGATTCTTAACTATTGACTCTGTACATCATGGCCAAAATTGATTGATAATCCATCAGATAGTTCTTGAGACTGTTTGTTTCACTGACGGACAGAATGAATATATGGCTATAGAGTTTTGATAAACTAAATTCGTTAATGAGTGATGATGGAACAAATATAAGAAAGGGAACCAAGAGTAGGCCTACCACCGAGAAAATTTTCGAACACAAAATTAGCCATCGAAAACCCACATGTCCTTGGTAAGAATACCATAGATTAAAACTCTACCACTGAGTCATCAATCACCCGCTTATTAGTTTTATTAATTATTATATTAATATAAATTAATGAATGCCTGCTTATATTAATTATTGAACAAGTACAGTGTATACTTCGTAAAGTCAAAAAATATAAATTTGTATTTACTGTACATACAGTGAGCGCAGAAAGTATTCGTACACCTATGTTATTGAAACGAGAATGCCTGCGAAAAAGAAACAAAAAATTTAAGTAGTGTAATAACACACACAATATGAATAATGAAAATTAAGCTTTATGAATATATCAATAAAGAATCACATAGACAAGTTTAATGGTCAGAAAGTAAATAAATTCCGTAGAAAGTGTATAGAGTAGACGCAAAAAGTGATCGTACACCTGACGTACGAATACGAAACAAAGATACCACAACTGGGGTTCACTAGTATTCACCTGAGTATACACCTCTGTATAGCATGACGAGTAACAGAATGAGTTTAGTTGTGAATAGGAGTGAAAAAACTGCACGGTGGGCTGTCAAAATGGGAAGCAACCGAACAGAAACAAATGAGGAGACAAGAAAAGTAATTATTAAATTGCATAAGAAGGGTAAGTCTTTGAGAAAGATAGCAAACCTTGCAGACAGGCCTCGTTCAACAGTACAAACAATAATTGCGATGTATAATGTTCTATCATTGTGCGAAAAAAAAACTGGAAGACCAAGAGTGTTGAGTGAACAAGATAAACGTTACATTATTAGGGAAAGAAAAAAGGTTCCAAAAAGTAGTGCTGTGTAATTGGCAACGGATCTGGAAACACGCGGTGTTAATGTATCATTCAGTACAGTGCGGAATATTTGCAAAGAGAATGGATATCATGGTCGGATAGCCAGGAAAATGTTTTGGGTGAACAAGACAAATCGTATAAAGAGACTAAAGTTTGAAAAAGAGCATAAAGATAAGGGATCAGGCTTCTTTCTGGAATAGGGTCATATTTTCGGACGAAAGTAAATTTAATTTTATCGAGTCCAATGGGAGGAGTATGGTATGGCGCAAGGTGAATACAGAGATGAATCCTCAAAATCTCGTCTCTAAAGTAAGACACGGAGGAGGAGGGTCCGTGCTCGTCTGGGATCGTATGAGTGCCTCAGGAGTGGGTCGTCTCCACCTTATCGATGGAGTGATGATCCACAAAGTGTATATTAACATAATAAAGGAAAATCTCCATACTAGTGCGCAGAAGATGGTTCTTGAAAACAATTTATTGTTCAGCAAGACCACGACTCCAAACATACAGCGGATAATACTTGATTGTGGCTACTCTATAATACCTTGAAACAGCTTCGCACACCTCCCCAATCCCCAGACATGAACCCCATAGAACATCTATGGTCTGTTCTGGAGACAAGAATCAGAAGGCACAGCTTCTCTACTAAAGAAGGCCTGAGAAGAGCTATTCAAGAAGAATGGGACATAATCAGTCCCGAAGCTACAGAACTACGAACTACTACAGGTGAAATCAATGCCACGAAGACTACAGACAATCATTAACGCACAGGGTAATCCCACAAAATATTAAATAACGTAATATACTTTATAAGCATTAATTCAAGCATAAGTGTACGGTGACTTTTTGCGTTTACAAAAAAGGAATTCTCTCTTTCCTTCTGAACAAAACAGTGATTGTGTTTGTTTGGCCTTTCTCTTGTATATAGAAATAAAATGTATGAATGTGTAGTCTTAATTCTGGTTATATATATATTTTCCACCTCCCGTTCTCATGCTAGCTGTTTTTAATATAAAGTATGCACGGTGTACGAACACTTTCTGCGCTCACTGTAGGTATGTTGACAATAAGCGAATGTTATTAGAATATTTGTTGAGATTTCTTTTCCTTCACTGCCTTTCGCCTGGTTAAAAAGTAGTTTGCAGTGCTTTGGAGCAGCTGCAGGTGGAAACGCGATAATGTTTGAGGTATACCGGCGACTTTTTGGTGTGTGAAAATAAGACCTTTCTCATAAAGCAGTAAATAACTGCAGTAGCAATTGTCTACGTAAGTGATAAAGACATATCCAACTACAAGAAAACTAATACAGTATATATATTCATTATGGCGTTTCTCTTTTAACAGCTACTAGCTAGGGATGGCCAATTCCAGAATTTTTACTTTCCGGAATCCGGAAAGTAAAATCGGAAAAATTCAGATTTTTTTCTAAATTCCGGATTTTTTCCGAATGTCGGAATTTTTCTGAATTCCGGAATTTTTCCGAAATCCGGATTTTTTCCGAATTCCGGATTTTTTCTGAATTTCGGAATTTTTCCGAATTCCGGAAAGTAAATTTTCCGATTCCGGAAAACAAAATTTCCGGAATCCGGATTCCGGAAAATTTTGGCCATCCCTAATTTAAATATATTAGATTTAATATTTTCAGTACGCAAATTTAAACTCGGCTGAAATTTCTCTTACTTTTGTTACATATTGACTTAATAAGCTGGCCGCAAAACCTTTGAAATCAAACGAATTATTTATCCTCTATGAAAGAACAAGAGTGTCCTATATATATATATATATATATATATATATATATATATATATATATATATATATATATATATATATATATATATATATATATTAATATATATATTATATTTATCGATAGTCTCTTTCGCAATATCTTAGTTGTTCGCCTTTAAAAACCTAATTTCCTTAAACCAACTGAACGTCCATCGAAAACAATTTAACTAGAGATAGGGCAATTTCCCCCCTCAACCTTTTCCGCTTGCACGAAATATTAAGCTATTCGTTCCACAATATAATTTACAGAAAACGCTGATGTGTACAGAAAAAAAAAGAAGATATTTACTCCATAATGAACTATAATTTATATCGTGCTATTAGGCTTTCCTGCTTATGTTTGTAGATTTCTCTTGGTGAAAGAATAAACGTATAAGCAGAAAATACAGTAAGGCGTTCCCAATTGTATTTAAAATTATATATAGCAACTACTCAAGCTAGGAAAAGCGTCATGAAGAAACCTGTTTTGGAGAATATTCGAACTATTTGTGCGGTGAATAAAATAACATAGAATAACAAGAATAACACAGATGAGTGTAAAACCTTATGTGTAGTTTTCGATAAAGTCGAGAATTCCGAGTGTTTTACATAAGATCAGTGCCGGATTTACGTATAAGCTAAACAAGTTATAGCTTAGGGCCCCATACTCTAGTGGGCCCAAAACTTTCAAGGAAAAATTGAATGTACATTTCCAAAATATAAGAAAAACAATAAATAAAGTAACATCTACATAGCGACAGTGCTACGTTTGTGTAGGTCCCTATGATGTAAGTAATGGAGCCTCTTCTGCTAGTCTGCTTCCTAATATATCACTGGTTTCTTCATTTCTGTATACAAGGTCCTACATTCATCTGGACACATAAACGGCCCCATTATCTTCAGTAGCTTAGGGCCCCACCAAACATAGATCCAGCTCTGCATAAGATGCCTAAAACTTGATGTTGTAGTGTAAGTTCATATGACACTTATTAAGATGAAAGTATTAATAAAACGAGAAAAAGAATTCTATTAAAGAAATGCATCAAAAAATTGCGATCTTGGTCAATAATTCGTTTTTTAGATCAGGGACCACAAAATGTTTGACCGGCCCCTAAATCGAATTTCGTATTTTCTAAGGAATAAGTACATCATAGTAAGTTAAGTGATGGTTTGGGTTTGGCTACCCAGTAGCGTAGAGTGCTATGAGACATTGAGACACTGTCTACCCTTTCAAATTAAAAGAACATAGCTTTAGAATTTTCTTATTAATAAGAACTAATATACGTACATTTCATGTTGAAGAAAAATATAGATATACTAGAGCTAGCGATAGCTTGGTTAATAAGAATAGTAGTAGAGTCAAATTTCTAAATAATTTTACTTTTCAAAACTCGGGAAGAAAAGTCCTATCTCCATCGTACAGGCTGCACAGAGACAACAAGAAGTCTCAAGATGGCTGAAACAAATCCACTTGAAAGCGGCGCGCCCACGTGGTGGTAGGCTTCTCACTCGCTGAAACAACATAGCAAAGAGACATCTTGGAAAACGTCTCAGTAGCAGTGATACCATACGTAGCGAAATAATACAGTGCCTCACTTATAGTTGTAAGATTGAGTATGAGTACTTAGAATTGTTCTGCAATTTAAAAACAAAAATGACTCAGTGGTAGAACTCTCACGTTTGTTGTGAGAAGTCTTTGAATTGACCTCATAGGACGTGACCTTGTGGTGGGCAATATCGTATTCTTAGAGTTACTCGTAGTTCTCCTTTTTCCTCTTACGTTGTCAGTCTGGAAAGTCTTTGATAATAGTTTATTTTCATTAGACATCCGTCTCCTTTAACCTAAAAGTTGTAAATGAAATGAAATGGAATTTTTCAGTTCAATGTCTCACAGTTGTGTCCTTTAGACTAAGGGAGACGATGATTGAGACAAGTGGATGAAGATGGAAAAATTCGTAGAATGAGAATGTGGGAGGAAACGAGAGTACCGCGTGAAAACTCACGGACACGATGTTGCCCACCACAACCTTGTTTGGCGGGGGATTGAACCAGGAACCTCATGCACCAGAGGTAAACACTCTACCACTGAGCGACCACGCTCCTCCAAAAGTAGTAATTGTAACATGTAGAAATTGTGTTTTATTTCCAGTGGCGTATTTAGGGGGGTCTTCCGGGCTTAAGCCCCCCGAAATCTTACTTACTATAGTAAAGTATATGAAATATCTTGCAGAATTTTCACATTTTCAGGCAAAGTCCCCCCCCCCGCCGAAAGTCAGCAAAGCTCCCCGAAACAAAATCGTAAATACGCCACTGTTCATTTCAAATGTAGATTTATAAAGAAATTTGTATAATGTTTGTAAATGAAATGAAATCTTTGAGTTTTACGTCCCACGGTTATGCCGGTTAGGCTAAAGGAGACGGTGATAATGAGTAATGAATGAAATGGTGGAATGAAGAAAGTGGGAGGAAACGGGAGAACCCCGAGAAAACCCACGCACACGGTGTTTGTCCACCACAAAGTTCACTTGACGGGGGCTGGGATCGAACCCGGGACCCCAAGCACCAGAGGTGAACGCTCTACCACTGATCCACCGCGGCCCCCTGTATAATGTTTGTGTATTAATGTCTACTATTAACTTGTAAACAGTCTCATGTATGAAATTCTTCTAAAAATAATAATTGAACTCTATTACTCGATGTCTGAATGATGTTCTCAAATAAATAAATTTCATAATATAGTACATAATAGAAAACCTTAACCTTATAATGATATTTTATAATGATATTTTTTTTCGATTTTTAAAGTTGGTGTACCGTTTGAGGAAATATAAGGTTGTACACTCGGCCATGTGATAACAGGAAGTTCACGTATCCAATACTTTTCTCTTCCTGCTCTGCAAACAAAACTGTCATGTGTGCTTGTCCCTAGAGTGGAAGATAGAAGTTAAAGGTGAGAGCAAATATTTGGTTTAGAAGTTACATACATAACAATCTGTTAGACATCTCTTGTCAAACGTAGTTTAATAACGGTTTCATTAGTTTTTTTAAAAAAATCATCAGAGGACGGAATTTAATTATGGATGGTTAGAGCTTATATATAATTCATTAAAAAGCAAGATAGAATACGTATTTAGAACAAGAGAAAAGAACAAGAGAAATAAATTATACAGTTTCTCATTTCCTAAATATTCCATTATATGAATATTCTGCTTTAGGAATAAATTTATTCTCATTCTAACGGATTGAATACCCTATAAGTAGTGCGAAAATAAAAATTCTTCAATGAAATATCAGTAAAATGTTTAGTCAATTTTTTCATAAACAAAACTCAACATCTGTATTTAATTTGAACTGAAATATAATAATAATAATAATAATAATAATAATAATAATAATAATAATAATAATAATAATAATAATAATAATAATAATAACAAAGATAATAATAATCAAGTACCACGCATCAAAGTCCACAAAATATCAAGGAGTCTGACGTTGGTATGGATTCATATAAATACATATGGTAGTTAAAATCTCAAAAGAGAAAACAACGAAATTTAAAGGGTGTGTTCCCATTTGCGACAGTCCTATTAGCGACAGGAACTGTTAACTGTCCTATGAGCGACCGATTCGATGTGTTAACTGCCATATGAATCACCGATTCGTTCATACTAAGAAAATGGAAGAAGATAAGGTTCTCTCTTCTTTAACTTGTTTTATGCTAATGTGATTTAGAACCTAACAAAGTGTACTATGAAAAATTTCGCTCTACCTGAATTTAATACATGAAAATGCTCTCATCACATGAACAATCTTTTATACGTTTTACCTAATATTATATTTTTGTATTAATTTCTATGAATACATTGACTCTATCAAGAGAAAAACTAACTAAGTATTTAGAGCAGCTCCGCCTTTATCTATGATTCTAATATAATTAAAAATTTCATGTTAAAATGATACGGAGCATAAGTTTAGATTGAATATTTTATGGCATAAGAAAGAAATCAGAAAGAGGTAGGGGCGCCCGAAGAAAATTTTCTAGGGAGGGGCATCTCCATGGTTGCTGTATCACGTCTGGTATATCTGGTATTTAATACGTGGTTTACTATATTACGTATACATTTTTGTGGGTCAAGGGGGCGACTCCTGCCTTCCCATCGGGCGCCCATGGAAAAAAGGTGTTCACCATTTGAGGATATCAAAGAAATATAAACACACAGTGTATTACACAATTTACAAATCTCTCGCAGGACTTAACAGTTCGACTAGTTATAAGGGATTATTTCAGATTGCTACACGACAAGCTTTTATGTATAAGTCAAAACAAGGGACGAAGGCAATTAAGCAATTAGTTTACGTTTTAGTAGGTTACAATAGGGGAAAGGTAGTTTAAAGAGTTTGTTTAGCTTTTGGATTGTTTAGAGTGAACTGCATTGTTATTGGTGAGATTGGTTGAGAATAGCCAATCAGATGTAAGGGATCTCGAAAGCTCTCTTTTATCATTGACATTTTTTTAAAATTTTATTCACAGTGTCTTAGGAAGTCTAAAAAGTAGATAGTTGGCGAAACTGTTACACCTTTAAGTTTTTCAAATTAAAATATATTACTGGGCTTAGTGACTAATTAGATTTGAATCAAATTAAGTACAGAAAACAGAGCTTTTGAAGAAAGGAGATATTACAACTAGATGTTCAATAATTACATAGGAATATACTTTTCATGGAAATATCCCTGTTGTCTTGTTAAGTTATTTGATATGTTTTATGTCAAATCTAACTCAAAATTAAAATAAGTTTTATTTGCACTCGCAGTAAAGGAAATATGTATTTGACGAACAGTATCACTGGCACGTACATATTTCATACCAAGGTTGTTCGGGCGCTAATAACGCCAGAAGCAAACATATTTTACGAGATGGAATCATATCATCTTCCATCATCTCAATGTAAATGAATCAGTCGCTCATAGGACAGATAACAGTTCCTGTCGCTAATAGGACTGTCGCTTCTGGGACTAATTCAATTTAAAGAACAGGGACAAAATTTTCATTTTTCTTTTCTTTTGGTAAATTAGTTTAAAAGATACAAGGACGTATGAAGGTAAATGATTCATCCTGTATATTTTGCTACAGAAAACAAGTATTTTAAACGTGAACAGAATTCATCTTTTACGAAAAAGCTTACATGTCTTAAAGTTTTCATAATTTTACACTTAATGAATGTCTTCTCAAGAAATTGTTCATAATCGGTACCAAAAAGGTGCAACTACTTTTTTAAACTATGACCTGAAATATCCCCAGTATAGTTAGCGTTTAACGGAAATGAAATTGTCTAAATGTAAGACATGCAAGTAAACCAATCGATGTATCTTTCTAAGCTGAAGAAAGTTATATACGTGAGTCTGAAAGGTCTTGAACAGTTTTCGAGAAAATGAGCCAGTAAATTCATAAACTTAAAATTAATGCTGTATTAGAGTCAAACCAATTATTAAAGTAAAACTTATACCTGAGTATATCTTCATTAAGCTCTTCGTCACGAAACTAGTAAAATGATAGTAATTAAAAGATTAACAAGATGTAGCCTAAAACTACGATTAAATGAAAATGAAATATTTCAGTGTGACGTCCTATGTTTATGCCGGCTATGCAGAAGCAGACGGTGATGATGAAGCATGAATGAAGTGGTGGAGTGAAGAAAGTAGGAGGAAACGGGAGAACCCCGAGAAAATGTATGCCCACAGTGTTTGTCCACTACAAAGCTCAATTGGCGAGAGCTGGTATCAAACTAAAGACTCCATGCACTAGAGATGAACAACCTACCACTGAGACACCGTGGTCCGTAAACCTACTAATAAAACTTAAATATGAATGTGTTTAACCCAATATTGTCATCACATGAGGCATGTTTCCGTAGATAGATCACATCTACTTCAACAAGATTACATGGTACGGGTAAATTGATTCTATGTAAATTTCGCGAAAATCCAGAAAAATGAATATTTCTGGTGTTAAAAATATGTTGTTTGTTTCCACTTTAAATTCACTGTTTTTCTTTACCTGGGAGAAATTGCTATTTACTTATGTACTTTGTATATAGCAAAATACATTGTTAACTAACAAATTAGTTTGTATTTTAGTAACTGTGGACTTATTTTCATCTGTGGACTTATTTACATCTGTTGTCCACTCAGCCACAAAGGACTTTGTGCCGGTGAAAGCATCAAAATCGAACAGGTTTCCGGTCTGGTACGACAATGAACTTCGTGAACTTCTTAAAAACAAAAAGCTTGCCTGGACTCTATGGAAATCACATCCGAGTGACAACACATACAAAAACTTTGCTAGAATTAGAAGTCTTGCCAAGAAGGTACAGCGGCGTAAATATTTTGAATACATGGACTCAATTGGTGATTTTACTGTTAGTAACCCTAAAGTCTTTTGGTCTGTAATTAAATCTAGAACAAAATCTCCGGGCATACCGGCAACAGTTCAAGATGAAAATACTGAAGCGAGTGATGATCAAAGACCAGACCTCTTCAATAACTACTTCTGTAAAACATTTACTTCCCTTTCCTCTACAACCCATCTCCCCCCTCTCCACCCCATCTGTTCGGACACCTTATCCATTCTCTCTACCACGCCGGGCGAAGTTCTGGCTCTCTTGCTATCGTTATCTCCACATAGATCACTTGGACCTGATAAAATTAGTCCTCTCTTTCTCAACAAAACTGCTTCAGTTATTGCGGTTCCTCTATCTATCTTATTCAATAGATGCTTCAAGGAAGGGTATTATCCCACCAGTTGGAAACTAGCTCACGTGACCCCAATATATAAATCAGGACTTAAAGATCATGTATCCTCCTATAGGCCAATATCTCTTCTTTCTGTAATATCAATTATCTGCGAAAAAATAATCAAAGACAGGCTACTTAAATTCACCTCACCTTACATCCATAGTTCTCAACACGGCTTTCTACCGAAAAGCTCAAGTCTCTCAAACTTAAGTACTCTTCTTTCCTGTGCAGTCAAATGTATGAATAACAATACTCAATTAGATGTTATCTACTTTGATCTCTCGAAGGCCTTTGATTCTGTCAGTCACACTCATCTTCTTCATAAACTCTCCAATAGATTTAATGTACATGGCAAATTTCTCTCTCTAATCACAAGCTACTTGAAGGACCGTAAACAGAGAGTTGTTCTTTCAGGGGCGACTTCTAACCCCCAACCCGTGATCTCAGGGGTGCCTCAGGTGAGTGTACTTGGGCCTCTGCTGTTTGTCCTGTATATGGATGATCTCTACATGCACTTATCAGCTCAACCTAGTGGCCTTCTGGTTTTTGCTGACGATTGTAAGTTATACAGAGAAATATCGTGTCTCCATGACACAATTGCTTACAGGCTGGTGTGAAATGTGGCACTTGAAACTCAACAGTAAGAAATGTGACAGTATTACTATTACTTTGAAAAAGTCTCCTGTTCCCTCCACATACCATATCAACGATTCCCCTATCACACATTCTGCTAGTCATAACGATCTTGGTGTCATCTTTGATTCAAAACTCATCTTCTCTGACCACATCTCCTCAATACTAAAGAATTCAATGCGCATGTTGGGACTTCTTTATCGATTCACCGAACTACGCACTGTTTCTTCATTAGCAACTTTTTATAAGACTTTAATAGCGCCCAAGATCGAATACTGCTCTCCCATATGGGCCATGGCAGCACCTACACATCTCTCTAGACTTGATTCTGTTCTCAATTTCTTCATTGCTATAGTCCGTTTTCGTGTTCCTGCACTTCGAATATTATCTAAGAAGGAGCTCTTGCGACATCTTAATATTCAGACTCCTGAAGTACGCAGAATTATCTCTGACCTGAAATATCTACATAAAATAGTTAATGGAAGCTTAAGATCGGAAATATTACTTCAGGAGCTATCCTTACGTGTCCCTTCCCGCATCATCCGGAATACCCACCTATTCCATCTTGCCCGTCCTAGGTTGGCTGTTATACAGAGGTCTCTTTTTTATAGAATACCAAACTGTTATAATCAAGTAACAACTGATGTGGACATTTTTTCGAGCTACCCAGTGTTTGAAAGAGCAATTAAACGAGCTTTGACGGAATAGTTTTACTTTTATACTCTTTTTTCTATGTTGTTGTTATTGTTGTCTTGTTTTTTTCTTTCTTTTGTTAGCATGTCCCTGTGTAAAATGGCAGTTATGCTGTATCTGGGAATTTGTTCAATAAATAAATAAATAATAATGGTAGACATTTTAACCACATACTTCTTGTAACATTTATATTTCACCACCTATCTTTCTATCTTTCACAACGAAACTTGCATCTTTACAAGATTTTGTATTGAATGTACATATTATTAGGGTTGAATTCTAAAATATTCTCGATCTCAAACCTACCCATCAGCTTTAGGAAAAAATAATTTAATAATATTGACATAAAACTCAAATACCTATTGATACTACAGAAACTCGATAAGTTCTTAATTTTCTATTCACATCGCAATAAGTTATGGGTGGGAGAATCGATTCGTTTGTTTCAAAGTGGAATTGTTTCATTAAGCTACCCTGTCTGTCCCAGTATTGTAAACACAGTTTCCTCCGTTTATAAAGTAACAGGTGGTAAGAGGCATTCTATTCCCGCCTGGTTGGAGTACATGTGATTTGGATCCCACATTTGTCTGTATATACATGAACCTAACATTCCATTCCAACCTACATCAAACAATAGGTCCATGTGAACACCATAACTGTACAGTACCTAACGCGTTAACTTTCCGTTGCATTTATACCCACGTTTGGTTCCTTGCAGGAATATAAGTTATATGGCAAATACAATCTCAAGTGGAAAATCAGGTTCCACATTAAGTAGCAATTTATTTATTATGTTGTACTTGATTTGTTTCATTGTAATTATTGATTGGGTTTTGCTCTGTAGATATCTTTTTAGGTTTCATGTGACTAAAGAACAATTTACACACTAACTCCAAGAATCAATTGGTACACGTTTGATGCACCTTTCATGTTGACTTTTTTCAAATAGCTATAAACATTTAGAATCTTTAAGAACTTAAAATCAAATGTATGTTTTTGGTGAGAAGTTTGGTCAAAGCCTAAATATTATAGGTAACACTTCGCTTTATTACTTGGAAACTGAGGCAGAAGGTGGAGAAATAGTAATCAGGATAGTTGGACACGGGATTTAAATAAATATCTCATTAATGTGGCTAAGTTATGTGTGTGGATTAGTTAACTATTCCCTTAAACATTTTTCCAAGGTGTAATTTAAAATAATGATCTGTCAACTGTTACGATCGGAGGTATGATTTCGATTTCCCTTATTTTGGTTGATTGGTTGGAGTTTAGTGTTCATTGTCAGCCCTGAGGTTATATCAGATAAATCTAGAATTGTGGAATTAGAACCATCGTAATGCGTTTAAACTTCAAATCTGTTCCATCCGGAATGAAGCCAGGAACTCCGGGCACAAAGACGCATGCCTATATCAGTGCACTATATTTTGAGTTCAATGAATAGGGCTTGAAAAAGCTTATTATTATTATTATTATTATTATTATTATTATTATTATTATTATTATTATTATAGCATCCCACGATTATGCTCCGAGGCTAAGGGAGACGCTGTTGATAAGAATGATCCAAATAGTAGAGGTATGGAAGTTTAGAAAAATAAGAGAACATAGAAAAACCTATACACAAAGGTACTACAAAAAATATTAACAGTAGTTACAACGCTATAATATCTATATTTCCCTATAAAGCTTTACCGACGCAAGCGTGCGTGATACATAATACTAGACTTGTTATTTCTGAAACACCTAAATCTTCATATTATTTCAGATCGCAGATCTTTCTTAGGACAAACATTAAAAACGAAAAAATAAGATTACGCTTAAGGGTGTATAAAGAGCTTGGAACTTCTATTTGCTTATATCATAGGTGATGTGAGTTGATTTCCATTTGTATCAATTAAACTTATTTCTGCAGTACAAAGTAATTAAATGTAGATAGTTAACTAGAGGCGACGTGCTTATTTTAGAAATTTTGTTGTTTTATTTCTTTCTTATTTTACGTTTTTTATTATTTTTTTTACATTTTTACATGAACATATCACTTGATTTACACCCCATGAAATGTTTTCAATATTAGATAGAAAGAATATGATGGATTATTTCAGCTTAACGCCCCCAAATTGTCCCATTTATAGATAAAAAGAGGCACTCAAAAGTTTTAATTTTCTATCTATATTTAACTGTTATAGCTCGTAACAGCATGCGCTCTTCTATTGTAGATAAGAGGCACGTCCACAAACTAAGTGTACTAGGGCCCTCGCGAGCAGAGAAAATTGGTTATTGCTATGTTGGCTACACTGCCTTGTAGCTTACTACCTCCTTCCCTTTCCAGCAAGCGAAATCACTCGTCAGTACGACCAAACCTGTGGCCACAATAACGTCTCCCATGAAAGATGTCTATGAAAAATGCCGCCAAATGCGACATTCACAGCGTTATCCGTTATCTCGTTGAGACTCTTCGTCTGAAGATTTAACGAGATCAAAACAAATTGAGAAGGTCAATTCAGAACAAGAGGAGGGAACTGTTGTACTGAGGAAGGGACTCTTGTTTCTGCACGACAATACCAGACCAAATGCGGCCAATGCAACAAAGCAAATTTTGGGGTCATTCGGATGGGATGTTTTGAACCATCTCCCCCAATCTCCTGCCTACAGACTATCATCTGTTCACCAACCTGAAGATGCACATGGGTGGGGAAAAGAATTTTCAACTGACGAGGAAGTGAAGGTGGAAGTGAAGAACTGGGCAAAAGTGTTGGCAGCAGACTTCTTTGACCAAGGCATAAAGAAAATGATCCCTTGTCTCACTATTTGCATCGAGAGGGATGACAATTAGGGGGAAAAGTAGTTCACGTATGTACTGATGTAACCAGTAAAAGTTTTGTTTTAAATAAATTTTTTGAAACTTACAAAAATCTAGTACACTTATTTTTTGACGTGCCTAGTATTATGAGATTTTTTTTTTAATTTAACGAATACAATATCAACCGATGCATGACGAGTACTCATGGTAGAAGTTAGATTCGCTCTGCTTGAACCTCTCCCTAAAGGAAGAGCAGAACATATCTCTTTAAGAATTAATTTGAAAAAGTATCATTAAGTCTGACCTACACCATGAATAAAATAAAATAAGGAATAAAATAAGTAGATAAAGAAAAAGGGAATTGAGAAGACACAGTTATCGAAGAAGTAGAATGAACGCGGGAGTGGTAAGATGGAGAGTGAATTCTGTTCTCTAGATTCACATCTTTTAATTAAGCCTTCCTCAGAATATCAAAGGATCTCTTGTCCTTTGAGAGTAGCATTCTTTTTTTTTTTTTTTTTTCATGAGATCCCACTACATGTCAAATTAAAAGAGCTTTTTCTTTTAGTCTGTCTGTATGAACGAGTGATATGTAGATGCTAGCGTAGACTTCTTCTTCCAGAGTTTAGGAGCAAAAAGAGAAAGAAAAAATCAACCGATGCAATTTATGTTCTGGACAAAGTTTCAGTTCTTCTTTGGTACTCTGAATATTTCTTTCAAAAATGTATATACTTTTTTGTGAATCTCTAGTGTGTTTGAAAATGCTTTGTACTAATTCCTTCCGTTCTTATAGCTAGTTGTAAGTTCAAGAAGAACATTATAAATATTCTTGCTTCTTTCTGTTTCAACGAAATCAGAAGCAGAGAACAAAATTCTCCAGTTTTTAAAATAACTTTTTATCAAGTTTTTTTTAAACCCTTAATCTTCTTTCAGGAACAAAGTTTATTAATTTTAATTGTTACTTCTCTATAACTTCTAAACAATAGGATTTTTCTTTACTACTCGTTATAATAAATTATCTTCTTATCTGAGTTTAGTTACATCAATGCTACAATGAAAATCGGCATTTTCTATTGTTGTGAAAATTGGCATCATCATGGGAAAACAGTAACATTTTTTTGTTTTTAATAATAAAGTTACCACTGTCCTGGATCGCTTTTTTTCATCATACTATTTAATTAAAATACGTGTTCTGAGGGGCAGGAGATGATTCAAAATTTTTAAAAAATATGCTATCTCATGAGATTCTTCAAGTCAGGGAGATGAAAGTGGGTACGGTAGGTCATTTGCAGAGCGTTTATCTCTGGTATTCGTGAGGTCCCTGGTTCCATCCACTTCGAAGAAAACTTGTGATGGACAACATGGTGCCCATGAGGTTTCTCGGGGTATTCCGGTTTCCTTCCACTTTCTCATTCCACCAATTCTTCCATCATTATACTCTTGATTTAATCATCGTTTCCCTTGGCCTCAAGCTCTTAAACGTGGGACGTTAAGCTCAAAGAATTAATTTCACTTCATTTCCAGAGTGATGAGACTTGAGCTATCTATACACATCTCTTTAAAAAAATATGTGGAACGATCAATAATTTTTCTCCCATATGTAACATGTATTACTACGATATATATAATTGCAATAAATGTATCCGTGTCTCAAGATATTAATGTGTATTTTTTTAAGTTTCTGTTTATAAGTTGTTTGAAGATATCATGTTTAGAATTAGTGACAGTATTGAACTGTGCTATACTCATTTCACAAACAACATTCGAACTGTTGGGCTTCTGTGCACCCAATGAGAACGACTTTTACGATTGTCTTGTCACTATAGATGAATGTTAAGTACATCTGTATAAATGCAACCGAGAGAATAGGTTATAAGTAAAGAGTGGAAGTAGTTCCATCTCACACACCTCCATCATAGAAAGCACGTTTTTAGACTTCTGTCAGGAAGGTCACGTAATCAATTTTCTGCGCGTAAGCCCTCACTGAGTACTTTCTATGGTAATCATACAATCACAATATGATAGTGATATGTTGCAGGTTTTGCTGCTAAAACTTCGTGATATACTCAAGTGCAATGACACATCAAGAAAAGGTATCCTTATGTTACTAGCTGATACTTCCGTACACAAAACACAGAAAACTTTGAATGTTGTGGAAAACATTGGTAAATAGCTAATTTTCATCTGCTATACTATCATCAGATTTCTGTTTGATTTACAAAAATGAACCAATCACTGAAAGGAAGGCGTTTTTATTTGTATACTGAGTTCATTTTCATTGCTCAGAATTTTTTTTGCCAGAATTTTTTTTGTAACATTTAAAAAAATGGCTATTCAACCTAAAAAGTTACATGAAGAAATGTGTTTACACTGCATCGTAATTATGTATAGAATACGTTAAAAAAAAAGTTATTTTGAAAATATAACAGTTCAAGTTTAATATCTTTGCTTAACGAAGGGCTTCCTCATATTGGATATCTATCTATCTATCTATCTTTCTCTCTCTCTCTCTCTCTCTCTGTGTATATATATATATATATATATATATATATATATATATATATATATATATATATATATATATATATATATATATATATATATACACTGTATATATGGACTTGGACTTCTATTGGAATTTTTGTCCTCGGGGTCCCTGGTTGGAATAATGTTTAGCCTTCTCCTCCTCCTGTGGGAGGCAGAACAGCTGACACAATTAAAATGAAGAAAGTCGATTCAGTGACTTTCTTGCTATCACGCATTCAAGGACCCTGCCTAAGTCCGGTATCTCGAAGATATTGAGTGTTTAACAATAACATTTGTTTTATTTTTTTTAATAGTTGGGAAAATTACTTTTGGACTATCACTTGGACTCAACAATGAAGAGGAGGGATAAAATAAGATTGCTATTGATTAACAATTTTGTTAGTACGATATACATACAGAACATTATGTACATAAAGTGAATAGCATGGTAACTTTAGCATTCATTTAGGAGTAATATGAGCATGAAACAACAGGCACAGGGGCCTAGTTGCGTTGCACTGTCGATGTTATGTTTCTACTGTGGTAGTGATCAACATATCTGCAATGAATCGAATCTAATATGCACATTGTACCCTTGTGATTTCCATTTGTGTCCATTGCAGCGTTCGACTGTTGATTCCTACAGTAAATCATCCTCACATATGGTTGCCAACTCTGGAAAATAAAATTCTTGGACCTGCTCATAATTTTTAGAATAGATATAGAATAATTGCATCTTAAACTTTGAAATAGGCCTATATCTACAGTTGAGCTAGACGAAAGTACCGTCCAGTTGACAACCTTATGCACATAGTATTACAAGTATTGCTATATTATAATAATATGGTTTAATTAGGTGCGCAAAGAATATTTTCTCACATATCGAATTTTACGTACCACCAGTGGCGTATTTACGATTTTGTTTCGGGGGGGACTTTGCAATTTTTCGAGGGGTTCTTTGCCTGCAAATGTGAAAATTCTGCAAGATATTTCATATACTTTACTATAGTAAGTAAGAGTTCGGGGGGGAGTTTAAGCCCGGAAGCCCCACTCCCTAAATACACCACTGCATACCACGATATATGTTTTGAGAAATCCCTTTTCAACTTGATCAATATTACTGTTAAAATTTCAATATTGTTTTCATACTTACCGCAAGCATCAATAAAATAACACGGTATTAATAAAAATTGATGTTCACTTGTGTTCTACGACCACCACATTATTAATTTATGCTGTGAATAAATGAGCACATATGTACATTATTGGACACATACCGTGTATATTCTTTTAGTGAAGTATATGCTAAATTGACTTTGCAATAACGAACAGATGATAAAATCAATATTCGCTTTATAGTTTCCTCTTTATACTTCACACATGCTGATACACTACCATAAAACGGATTTTCAAGCGTATGCATCCAATTTCATTTTATTGTTACACCAGCTGGAGTTCTTCTTTTCCCATACATTTTTAACGTTTCCTCTATTACATCGGAACGGTTTGCTTGTTATTTTAAAATTCAGATTCGGGTCGTCCTTTCAAGCGACAAAAACAGAGCTATACCACGCAATGCTATATAAAACACTCAACAATAGCATTTACAAAGAACATTCATTTCTCAAGAACACTCAGGACACTTTCTTTATTTCTCAGTTGCTTCCAGTGTCTCCCCAATTGAATACACTAGAAGCAACGCAAGTTCCTTGTTTTCCATTTTGATATCAGTGCTAGTTGTATTCGTTGAGTGTTTGTGTGTGTTTGTGTGTGTGTGTGTGTGTGTGTGTGTGTGTGTGTGTGTGTGTGTGTGTGTGTGTGTGTGTAAATACAGTAGAAGGGACCTAGTAAAAATTTTCACACTTTACAAGAACATTTTTCTGGTATTGTGTCTCACATAATTAATTTGAACCTTGTAATAAAGATAGAAATACTTTTACAGGGTGTTCCAGAGGCGGAATGACACAACTAGCTATCCGACAATCATCGAGTGGGCCTTGAAATTTTTTGAATGGTTCAATATGGTAAACACGAAAGTAATTATTTTAGAGAGGAAAATGTGGATCAACTCAGTAACTAAGCCGGACAGGCCAAAATTTGTCAGTCCGCCCCAGGGGTATTCCTAAATGAATATCGATGTTATAATTAAGTACATATTCTATTACATATACAATATAGAATTGAGAAATTCAGTTAAGGAACGGAAACTCAAAAGATTTTTTAATCAGTAGGTACAAGTGTTTAATGTGGGACACTTGTAGGGTTGCTAACTTTTGAAAATGGAAATATCTGATATCCTTTTGGAGTACGTATACTCTTACGATTGTGACATCATCACCCGTAAGAAATGTGATCAACCAGAAAGTGGTTACTTCACATGAAATTGAGCGATTCGGAGTTTGAATGTAATAACTTTAGTTACTTTTGAAGCATTTATTAAACTTATTTATTCCAGTTTTGGCTGAGTCGGCATATGTAATTTTTGTAGTCTATCATCAATAATACATCGTACTTAAAACGGAAAAGCAAATATAATAGGCAACATAAAAATGAAGTGCACAAAATATACTTGAAAAATAAGTCTTACCAGCTTTGCTGGGGCTGGTAATGTATCATATTTCCTACATACTTTAACTAGATTTGGATGCATTTTTTAACTGGAAGATGTAGCTGAGGATGAAGCAGTAGCAGCTGCGCTCTTGGAAATGTACTTTTGTTGACCTTTACCAATTTTGATAGGTTCAGTAAATTTTCCTGACTTCAGCTTGTCAGAAAATTCCGTGCAAAACAGGTCGATATCAAAGCGAATTATAAGCTTTGCGTTAACCACGTTTATCGAGAAGCGATTCACTTTGTCACTCCAAAATAATCTGATTAAAGCATAGAATAGGACTAGTAAGAGGAAACATTATCGGGCATTTAACGTCCAGTTTGAAGATCGTACCGGACACCCTATAAGGAGGGCAAAACCCGAACTGTCGGGTAAAATACTGGACCGTTGGCAACCTTAGGCACTTGCAATACGGTACACATCTAAACTTGACACTTTTTGAAAGCAAAATGCTTTTTGCCACTTTATCAATACAAAATGTAGGGACATTTAGTCTTGCTATTTGTGTTTGTGGTGGTAGTGGTAGGAGATCTTTCAGCATTACTCTTCCCGTAATAATGTAATATACAGGCTTTGTCATCCTCTTTACATACACAACTGCATGGAGTAAACATTTATTTAGTAGCAAATATCACTTTATGAGCATTACTAAAACAATATGAACATTACGAATACACATATTTTCGTTCAATGTAGTGTAGTTTTATTTTACTTTTTAGATAGTTTTAATAATAAAGCACTTTCTGCCGAAGGGAAATACATATTAACGCTGTAACGAAATACAATTTGGTGGCTTAATGTCTGACTGAGTAATTATCGGCCACTCTCATTTCATATACTCTTATCTGTTATGTGATCTGGATCGTCCGTGTTGTGAACAATACATTGTCCCACTGAGTATTTAGCACATTCTTATCGAATGGTTTGTGTACTTAGATATTAGACAGTGTCATGGACTGTCTCGTATACTACAAGGTGCATTGAAGGATGGCATAAGCTGTGTTTCTCATGTTCCTATCTTTGTCCATGATGCTGACATCGCTTACGTTCCCTGAATATTTTTTCTTTAGCTCTTTGTATTCCTGGCTGAGTAGTTTTATTTTTCTATTTCGTTTAATTATTTTTTCCATGTATTGTTATTGTTTTCAGTTTTATGAGCATTATTCTTTAACTGTTTATTGTTGTATTATCGTTTATCTTGCAGTGTTCACTGAGAAAAAAATGTAGGTGGCGTACTTAAAAAGATAGGTTACATGCGTAATTCCTGTACTTTTTGGACTTAACGTACAGCAGACGTATAACTGAAAACACATGTTTTATAATACTTTCCGTATAAGTGTTCCATCTATACGTACTTTCCGTATGAAACAATGTAGGCGGTCAGGATCTCACATACAAATGGACGTATATAACATATAGCTGACGAAGGTAACATAAGTATATGCATGTGATATAAGGGCAGTGTCTATGTAGCATACGGATAACGTATGCTCCGTACTGATTTCTATAGTAAGCAATAGGATACCGTATATTTGTACAAATACCGCTGTCCGGAGAACGTTTTTTTTTCTCTATGTTTTATTCCTTTTACTCGTTTTCAGTTTTCTTCCTACTTTGGTAGTACATGCCTTTGGTCATTAGTGATTAGAGTAACTGGAGCACATTACCACTGTACTGACTGTCCTCATTAATCCTTCAAATCAATCAATAAACAATATTCTTAAGTAAGTTATTGACGCTGAGGTTTTAAATTCCAATGTTGGAAGGTTAACTTAAATGAGTGAAGAATTTTAAATTAAATGGAAGAGAATATGTGTTGAGAATACTCTAGCACATACCTTCTTATTATACGGTCGCTCATGTTTGTTGATTTGTTAAAAAAAAATGTATATCAGTACCGATGCTGCATAATAATACATTTACTTATTGCTAAACATAATATTCAAACCAGATATACACCGTATTCCAGCCTGGGTTGTTTCTTAATTTCAAAGCATTTATGATTGCTCCGGAACAGAGAAGAGACAACAAGTTCTAGAAGCATTTTCATCTTGCTGTTTACATACCACTAACTTTCGGTGTCTGTTGGAAGTTAAGTAAGTTATTGGGAGCAAATAAATCGAAATTTAATAAGTAATACGAACTCTGTATTTGCCGAAAGAGTTATTTTTGCAAGACCTTCTCTTCCCATGCATAGAGACGTACTGGCCACACCGTGCAACATAGTGAAATTTTAATCTTGCACGTAGCAATGTGTCTTACGCGCAAGATCCTAGCGTTCGACTTTCGGTGAGAGTACTTACGATGATATAATTTTAAGTAGTATATTTTAGATCCTATTTGAATCAGTATGTAACGTTTCGCATAGCTCCTAGATTAATCAAAATGCTACGCTAAACACTAATCAATCAACGAAGTTGAAGGTTCTCGAACAATTCCACAAATGACTTGTATCTGCTTTAGTTTTTCACCTTCGTTTCGAAATATCGGTCACTTACGAGAGGAAATATCATAATAACGTTGATATCCCTGTAGTACATTGCCATTTTTCTGGAAAAGATCAGAAAATTGTCGTCGCATAGTCTCCCTGGAAATGGCTCTAACAATTTTGTTCAAATTTTGTAAATATGTATACTATTAATAATCCTATAAGATGTCCAGATAATAATGCTATAACTAATTTCTTTTAGAAGGTTTACAGTAAACTATGTTTGCATACTTTTCTCAAAAAACGGATCTAACGATGTGTGTTCATATTTTAGACATTGAGTTTTTGTGCATAATCCTCTGTTATATCATTAAAACATTTCTATTGTGTAGTATTTTTCGTGCATTTTATAATAAAAGTACACAGCGCACATAGCGCTATACAAAGGGTATTTTTCGTCGTTGAGCAGAAAATCTGGTGTGATGATGTTGAATTTTTATTTCTCATTAAATCAACATTCAGGTACACCTGAGGTCTTCGTGTTTTTCCTCATTCCCGCCAGGAAAATGGAGGCGGTGGTACCTGATTTATAGGTCCCAGGCCGCATCCTTAATTCCCCAATCCCTTCTTCCTTCCCTTTCCCCGGATAGTGGGCTCACCGAGGGACGTCATCCCTCATACCTGAGACGGACTAAATGGCCTTAGATACCGAAAGCCCAGAAATCAAACTCCTAAATCCCCTATTATTTTATAGTACATTTTGTGATTTACTTTTGAATTCTAGATTCTATAATTCATTTCTACATTTGTACAATCGTAAAGAAAATATAGTAATAATGCCAACATAAGGTAACGTGAAATAGAACAGCAAAAAAAATCAATAAAATAGATGTATTTTATTAAACACTATTCTTAAATATGACTCAGTGCATTGTTGAGTACCTTGTGCATAATAACGGAATCGTTGATTAAGAGATTATGTTATTAGTAGTGCCGAATGCTGCCAGTAGAATTGGGGAAAGAGAGTTGGCTCTTCTAATGTCATCATACGGCCGCAATATATGTTCTATTGTAATGTAGATGAAGTGTTATAGAACTATTAATTTCAACCCTCTCCCTCAGAAAAATTATGTTCCCTTACACTTACCGTCCCAAAAGACATTAAAGCTGGCATCGTCACTTTTAGTAAAACTTTATCAAAACACTTATTCACAGTCTTTCCTAGTAGGGTTGGAGATCACCCACACGAGTAGGTGAAAGTGCACACGACACTGAGTCAAAATAACGTGATTTGACGAAGAAAATATATGGTTTGTTTTAAAAACACGCTAAAACATAAATCGAATACTTGCATACAACTGTATGATGCATTACTTAATATTGCATTAAAACAATTATAAACTATACATCCACATTTACGAACTATCTTGTAATAGATAGTTACTTAACCCCCACCGCGAAACAGGGACGGATCCAGGACCGACATCTGGGTGGGGGGTTGTCATACTGTTACTTTAAAGGGCTCCAAACTTTGGAATGGGTTTTATTTATATATATAAAATAAGAAAGTTTTACTCGTTTGGGGGGGGGGCGATCGCCCCTGTCGCGAAATGTGCATTTTCGTACAGAAATAACTTGTAGTTATTTCGTATTATCTTATTAATTTTGCTATACTGACGTTCATGAACAATATGTTATTTATCCCGCATGCACAATATCTTCTGATTATTTGAATCTGAATCTTTCTATGAATGTCGGCTAGTAGTTTTGAAAATACTAAATTATTTTGCTCCATTCACACAAAATGAGGTATATATTTCTCAGCAAAAACCTTATATCGACACATAAATTCAACTGACTACTATATTTGCACAGTTACTAATTTTCTGCTTGTTATCATCATCCAACCTCTCTCTTTCCCTCCCCTCTGGCTTTCTCGTAATCTCTCTTACCGCGCGATCTCTCCTTATTTTACTTTACATAAATGTACAACTAACATTATTGATTCACTGTACTTTGATATATAAAAAAAAACGTAAATTCTACATCAAATAACACCATTTCTGGTTTAAATTTTGTGTTCCCTTCTTTTTAAGAAGTAATAAATATAAACGAATATCTCTCCTTTAGCCTAGCCGGCATAAACGTGGGACGTAAAACTCTCAAATATTACATGACCAGAAATAACCTTCCAAGTATATTTAGTAGTATGAAACATCATATATTTCTCTGAAAAAAAAAATAGTAATAACAAGTGGATCACTGTGGTCCAGAAATTTTTTTTTTTTTGTTTTCCTCCCTGTTTGTTTCTACATTCCACATATAGCACATTACTTTAAATGAAAATAAAAAGAACACTGTTCTATATAATGTACTGTTAATAACGCGCCACAACCCCCACAAGAAGCAAATAATAACACTAATAATAATAATACATCGCCAGAAGCACATAGTAGTCACAAAAAAGAAGCAGATCCCCATTAACGAAGTTGTTCCAATTCAGCTAATGTAACAAATAGAAATATGAGTATGATACGTGTATTTATATGTGACGGCTTGTTACAATTTTCCCAGAGGGGAAAATTTATGAAACAAAAAGAAGAAGATATTTACAACCGAGAGTAGCAACATTTACACACACACACGCATATGTAAACCTTCATATACAATATACACATGAGGATGAATATATAGTATACAATCCTGGGAACGCCAAACCAGAAACCTTTTTTTTTTAAAAAAAATAATTAGGTAATTCTATTAGGATAGAGGTGATAGTTTCAGTCTGTGTTATTCATTCGTTCGTGTCTAGCGTAGTTACATAGAAAATACATGATTGTAGCACGATTATAATTCTTATTAAACTAACGAGTATGTTTCCAAACATGTGACAATGGTGTCCAATTACCGTCGGAATTATCAGGCAAAGCTCATACGTTTCACTCACGCACTGAGTTGTTTTATACCTTAATGATTTTTTACTTGTTCTACTTTTTTTCTTTTATTAATTACAGAAACAAACATTACCTTATGTAGTACATAAATAAATTAGTTGCCATTATAGGAGAACATGCATATTTATGTATAACCAACGTAACTCAACATATGCTCTGGCTCAGTATTTGTAATTAAAATTTTATTGCTCTGATCACAAGGCTTGGCGGAAGAGTAAATAGACCATTCGAGATACAGGCGCTGGAAGGTGCAGAAAAACTATTATTATTATTATTATTATTATTATTATTATTATTATTATTATTATTATTATTATTATTATTATTAGTAGTAGTAGTAGTAGTAGTAGTAGTAGTAGTAGTGTTTTATTACCTTGGATATGAAAATGTCGAAAGTGGCCCCTCGTAGCGTAGTCGCTAACGCTCCTGCCTTCGGTGCGAGCGGTCCTGGGTTCTATTCCCGGTGGGGACATTCGTTCGAAAAAGTGAAAAAAGCTTTTTCAGACCTGCCATCCTGAATGAGGCTTTCCTTTGTTTTCCTAATTCACACCAAGCAAATGCCGGGGTGGTACCTAAGATAGGTCCCAGTCTTCTTCCTTCCTTAACCAGTTCTTCCTTCCTTCTCTTTCCCCGAATAATGTGTTCGCAAAGGAACGTCATCCCTCATACATTACGAGCTGAATGGCCATAGAGGCCATTAACCCAAGATTTCTACATTGATCAGATAAGATTCTTGTGAATTGTAGCTTGATGTAACTCCGCCATGGCCGGTCCAAAGCCCGTGCTGAGAAAGGGGGAGGGACCCCCTGGATGCTTGCCGGTTGTATGCATTGTAGCAACCGTGTGCCAGTGGGGGAGATTGGTTCGAGTGGGACTTAAAAATAGGTCACTATCTCGAATGTCCAGCATCTCCGGGCAGTACTCTTATAAACTGCGTTGAAAGCCTACCGATGGAGGTGAGGCTTCGGCTATTATCCGAAATTGGCAACTAACTCATGCCATTAGATCTGGGAGAGTACGTGTAACCTCATCACGTCCTCAGTGAGATAAGTAGTTCCTGCTGCTGCTCCTACCGGCGGAGGTGAGACTTCGGCTATCCTCCGAATAGGGCAACTAGGCCGTGCCCTTGGGTCCGGGAGGTAAGGCTACGTGGTACATCAACACGCATGAAAGAGCAAGTAGTTTGTGTGCCAAAAGTGTGGGCGGATCCAACGCCCTACCGGGATAATGATGTAGGTACTGCCATCAAAGAGCGTGTAGTGTGTGCTCTTGGGTCCGGGATGGGATACCTAGTATCCTAACGCACACTCGTACCTCAGGAGCACTGAGGAAGTGGGGTCACTCCTTCGTCTCAGGCTTGCGGCGTTCACTGGCTGTAGGAGCCACGACCCAAATGGCTATTGCCTTTAAAGGTAGAGAGTCTACATCAGCCATTAGCTCTGGTAATGTACGATGTACCTCTATCGTAATTAAAGGTAGTTCCGCATTGTATGAACGACCCTACTGAGGGAGGATGTAACGGTCCCTCCCAATGGTGGCCTACACGCACCATTAGGTTCGGAGTGTAGCTTTGCTAGGACGTGTATTTGGTACCTAGACACGTGACAGATAGGTAGCCCCGTATTGTTTAGGCGGGCCTACCAGGGGAGAAACGGTTCCCTAGGGAGACAGCTCCCAAATGACAATGTCTGTCTTGAACAGACGGTCTATATCAGTCATTGGATCTCGTAATGTACGGTGTACCTCTACCGTGAATAAAGGAAGTCCCGTATTGCTTGAACGATCGTACTGGGAGGGGACTGTCGGATTTCTGCTGGTTGGGGGACTGAACGGAGGTCGGGTTAGAGGTCTATCTAAGTATCTGGGTAACTGCTCTGAACTTACCTTACTTCTTACTTCTGAAGGGAGAAAGCTCAGTCGGATATGTGCCGGCACCAAACAGATATGTGCCGGCTTAACACGTACCATTGGAACTGGGATGAGATACAGGAGTACCCGTGATACCTCTACACGCGAAGGACGTTGCCAGTTGAATGTTAGAGGTAGGTAGGACCAGGATTGAACAATCCCCCTCAGACACGCACCGGGTTTACGGATTGGGTTGGATTCTGCCAGGTTTGGTCATACCGTGGGATTCGGTACCACACGGGAGTTAATCCCAGGAATCCGGGTAACAGTGAGCGTGTGTGGGGAGGTGAGCTTGTCTTGAAACGCTCGGGCACCATATCTGCAGAGCATGGGAGAACTGGCTCACTAGCAGTCCGCCTCCACTAGTAGGTAACTGGTAGGTGGAGCTTTGCTCTGCCACGCAGTGAGCGTATCCCACTCCCTCAGAGAATGGGGGTTACACGCTAAGGCGTCATGGTTAGGGGGCTAATCTTGACTATGCACATCATGCACAAGGACCAAGGTCCGGGTTGAGGAAAGCAGGTCGTGTACATCAGAGCGGTACCCATCCATTAAATAGGCCGAGCGGCCACAGCACGTCTTGCCAACATGCGATAAAGAGTGGCGGTAGACCACTAGGTCTAATATAGCTTGATGTACATGTACAAACACAGACATAGGAGAGTTCAGATCCAGAATTGAATATCCGAAATTTGGAGTAAAAGCGAAAAATAAATGAAATCTTCGAGTTTTACGTCCCACGGTTATGCCGGTTAGGCTAAAGGAGACGGTGATGATGAGTAATGAATGAAATGGTGGAATGAAGAAAGTGGGAGGAAACGGGAGAACCTCGAGAAAACCTACGCACATGGTGTTTGTCCACCACAAAGTTTACTTGGCGGGGGCTGGGATCGAACCCGGGACCCCAAGCACCAGAGGTGAACGCTCTACCACTGAGCCACCGCTGCCCAGGAGTAAAAGCGAGCAGAGATTCTCACTCTATTTTGCTTTGTTCCTTACGTCTTTACCTTTGTATTCTAGCTGACAAGTAATCCTGAGGAATCATCGCAACTTTTCATAGAGAAGAAATCTTGAAACCAGTATCCTCTAAAGTGTACAATCATCAATAGATTTCTGGCAGTTCTTGTCAATTACCTTCAGAACTTTCTCCATGATAGAAAAGCTAAATACAAAACGAGAATTCTCTACGGTGTGTTCGTGTTAGATCACCAGATTCTTGACAATGAATTTCTTTAGATTTGTGGCTCGATCACTCTTCTAGAGTCACTAATGTGTTACGAAACTCATGCTGATAATTACTGAAATAAATATGTTTCTAGCCTGTAGGGGAAAATTTCCGATTATTTAATACAAGCAATTGCAAATTTACATTCGACAGGGAAGCAACGCAGTGCTTAGTACACGAACTTGTTGTGCGAATAACGATAATGAGGGTGTCCTATCCAGACGGAGTTTTGAGGTTCTAAATTTGAGATCATCGGTTTAACGTGGAAATACTCGTATTCCTACGGGTATTCAACCCAACACTTTTTGCATAATGAATAATGAGGAACAATAGAACTTATCTCTGGCTATTTCACTTAATTTATGATTCCACTTTTAATATCGTTAATCTGAAACGAGCAATTTTCTTTTCTTTCTTTTTCTTTTTTCTTTTTTTGGTTAGCTTTCTCCAAATTAAGAATTCATCCTAGCATCTAGTTGATAGACGAAGATAAACGGTTTTCAAATTTGGGTTCATTGACCTTAATTATCGATTAAAATATAGATTAAAGTATCAATTAAAGTCGAAAGCTGATTAGAGATCGGTTTTAGTTAATTAGGACTCACAATCACATGGGCACACACCAGTAAAAGCAGTTAAAGAGAAAATATTTGAGATTCTATACAGAGTCGTATGAAATTTCAGCATAGAGAATTCTCAATTTCGAGTAAATTTAAACTCTGAGTTTCGAGTAACTTTAACATCCTACACAGCAAGCCATAAAGAACGTTAACAGGGCATTTTGACCCAGATGAATACACAGTTTGCCGTTGGTTTGTCCAGATTCGTTGCATGGCACATTAAAAAAAAAAACAAAAAAAACCGTGGACTGCGACCAACATCTTGTTCGAATGAGCTCCTCACAGTGAAACCGAAACCTCAGAAAAGTTTTTTTTTTTTTTTCATATAAGTTATCCATTTTATCATTATTGTTTGGTGACTCCGTGTTATTGGTAAAGTGAAAAAGTTACTTTCATCGGTCTCACATGGTTTGATACCGACCAACAAGAATTGCCCTTTAGAAGGGTGCAGTTCTCTGAGTATATGTTAGAATACCTTGCAAGATTTCGTGCACCGGATTGTCTCTTCTTAAAAGAAACAATGAATCTACTCCATGACAATCGTAAATGGTCGACCTCGGAACAGTTGTTGAATCCAGATCAACGTTCAGAACATTATACCAGTCCGAAGAAGATGTTACTGTAGTTACAGAGTGGATATATGAAATCCTTTATTTATATATATATATTTCCGTCGGAACCACTGTGGATCGTTACAGTTCTGAACTATGCAAAATGTATCCCAAATATATCCGCAAGGATCTTTTAACGATTATGTCAGATGATGTCCTCATGTTGGGCCTGATAATATTGTCACCTAAAGGACGGTACGTGCTCTTCATGATTTACAGTATAAAACTCTTCCTCACCACCGCATTCCTGTATATATATATATATATATATATATATATATATATATATATATATATATATATATATATATATATATATATATATATATATATATATATATATATATATATATATATATATATATAAAGACGTTCCCTGATGATCGATCAGTGGGAATCGAGGTTCAGAACTACTCCGCATCGCAGATTTCAGAATTATTTTGCTACGGAAACGAATAATTGGCTGAGCTATGGCAGACATGGGAGTTGCAGACTGCTGTTTTCATTTAATTATTTGCCCTTTGAAAATTACGCACATAGGGAGAGGGGGAAATTTGTTTTCATTATCCCAAGAATATGTTAAATTGAGGTTCTATGCCATTTGCGCGAAAGGCATAAATGCGAAAATCTACTCTTACTTGCATTTCAATATCCATTTTAATAGAGCAAATATGATAATATATAGATAGTAGAAAACTATTTCTTTACTATTAATTTAAATGTTATTATTGAAGTTTCGTAGAGTAGGTACAGTGGTAGACATAAATAAATTGTTAAGTATATAGGTTCGGTTTCCCAAGAGTGAGTTCCATACTTTCATTTATTCCCACATTAAAATCAAAAGAGATAAACCTACGACATCTTCTCGCAATATAGAACCCTACAGTTTGTAAGTCTAAAATAGTTTCACAGCATAAAAGGGGATTCAGTCAATATCTTATTCCTGTTAATAAAAGTAGCTAATTTTGTTGTTAAAAAATGAAGAAAATATATTCTTTTCTTCTATAATTTTCTGCTAAGCATTACTGATTCTTAAGAAAGAATGTTCGAAGCGAAGCATAATAGTTATCTCGTAAGCGAAAGTTTAGTACGTAATTTATCACCTTATAAAGCTGAACAACTTAAGTTAGCAAAACTGCCTTTCTCAGAAGAGGCACTTCGCTGATATATAGCTAACTCTTTGGGACTTAGACTTCACGTGCAGCAAGGAAACACACAAACAAACAAAAGTGCTTGAGACAAATGGTGAAGTTCGAAAAGCCAAAGGAATACTAAAGAGAAATAAAATGAGAAGCGTATTCAGGACAAAGAGACAAATGATGCGGAAACCAATGTTTTGAATGCAGATGGTGCTTTGTAGCAACAGCATCTGTAACGATCTTTTGACAGTAGAATACACACACATACTCACATGAAAAAGTCACGTAGGCGGAGATGGTTTATCTTCTACGTTAAGAAGCAATTTAATACCGTATTATTAAAACCATAGTACTAAATCTTAAGCTTGCAGCCACAAAGATTCTTGAATATTCGATAAAGGAATTAAATTGAGAGATAGGAGTCAGAGATGAAATTCATCTTCGAGCTGTGTGGAGATTGGGTTCATTTTAATCATTTAGCATAACACTAAATCTTCAGATATCCTCATGTCGGTGTCTAGAGAAAAGGCGTAACCTTCCAAACCCTTCATTTCTTTTTTGAGAGAGAGTTTCGGTGAGCAATTAATGAAACGAAGATAATCCAGATCTTTGCGAACGTTATCTTGAGCGAATGACGAAAATGTCTATAGAATTATATTAACTTAACAAAATTGGCAAATAGGTGACAGACAGCGCTAATTTTTTTTACCCTACAATAAAATGGTCCATGTCCCAGATTACTTCTAGTTAAATGGCATGTTAAATTCAAACCATATACTAAAAACGCTTCAGAGGAAGAATGAGTCAAATTGAATTTCAAAATGTTTATAACCCAATCTTAAATGACCATTTAATAGGTCTACATTATTCTTCCATGCCAGTTTTCTGTTTTTAATTTTTTTGGATCAAAAGATCCAAATTATTTCAATCAAAATGTTCTTGTAGATCGTATATCTAGAGAACTACATATAGTGTGGCCAAACCCAAACTCTTAGTTAACTCATAATGATATGCTTATGGTATAGAAAATACGAAAACTCGATTTAGGGCTTGTTCAAACATTTTTTGTGGCAACTGATGAAAAAACTAATTATTGGTCAAGATTGCAGTCTTTTGATCCATTTTGTAGTTTCCTAAAAGTCCTGTTCATGTTTCTCAACACTTTTCCACTGTAATAAAAGAGTCAAAGTCATATTCTCTGATTCATATTATTGAGTTCTTATCTCAAAGTATAAAATTAAAGAATTATTCAAGTTATTGTGTTCTTCTTCTACGTTGCTTAAATTTTAATTTTTTAGATACGTCTAAATTAAACTCTCCAAGTTATGGCCACATTTAAGACGTTTTCAAGCAATATTTTTAACTCCTATAAAAAATTTCTTTTTGACAAAGGCAGTATTATTATAAATATGAAAACAAGTTGTCAGCTAAGCTATTATTTGGAATCAAGAGTGGGCCGTTACAGTGCGAATACCTTGTTTTTACAAGCTCAAATAATCACCTGGTTTGCAGGAGTTAAAAAACCTTAACCTGAAACTATTCTGGGTTCCTGCAGTCTACTAGTCATATTCGCTTAAACAATTAATATAAAATAAAGATGAAATGAGTTGAAATTTCAACGCACACACATTTTCGACATACGTAAACTTGAAGCTCAGTGAGATAATATTTGCTTTACGTTGTGCTAGATGAATAATTTGAGTTGCTTTGTATCTGGTACAAAACGGAATTACCATTTACCAGACATAAAGCGTATCTCTTTTTGTTCCATTATATATAAACTTCAAATTTGCTAGCAAAGACAAAACTATGCTCCTCTTTTAGCGTTGTGGAACATAACATTTAAAAGAAGAGTTTCTTACTTTGTTGAGCTTGGTTTGTACACATTGGATCATTAGTTAATTAACACTAATGGATTGCTTATCTTCAATTGATTAAATAATACCTACTTAATGCTAATATTACTAAGTCGAGAGAAATAGCTCTGTAGATACTCTGAAGTTTACTTAACTCTTCATTGACTAGGATTGTACCAAATTTAAAAACATCACTATTGAATCAATACTATGAAGATTTCACTTACGTTTTACCTATTAAAAGGTACTCTACATTCTTTGTAAAATGGAATTCAATTGCTTTATGGTATCCTGATTAGCGTGCATGCCTTAAGTACATAAGTTCCCGTATTCGATCCGCACTGAAAGAACATCGAACGCACTATCAGTGAGTCAAATTCCACTTTAAATACTAGGTCTCCACTTTAAATAATACTTTAAATACTAAAGTTCCACTTTAAATACTACTTTAAATACTAGGTTAATTATATGTAACCGGCTGCTAATAAAGGACTAAATAATAATAAATTAATTACTTTGCATAATTGAATTGAAGTTTGTATAAATTATTTGAGCAACTTATTGAAAAACAAGCTTCGTGTGAAGATTTAACAAAAATTGAGCAGAGTGACTTCTCTTTTCACTACACGCATTCGTAACGGATGTTCTATTGTGCAGATATATAAATATCGGATTTATTCGGACAAAGTACAGGATCTAAAGAATTTTGGAATAAAGTAAAAAAAAAAAAACATACAACTGATCTATTATGTAAGAGGATTTATGGCGTCGTTACTGTAAACTACCGGTAGTTTTAAAAGATGTATTTTTTTGCATTGAAAACAAAGATTGAACATAAACAGTGGGTTAGTAAAGGAAATGAACGGTTACAGAGGAAAATGCTTAGGATATTTATGTTTATCCATTTTATAAATCCATAACATGTGTTTTCAAAACTTTGCTTATTGATCATTATTGAAATATAATAACATTATGTTCACAATAAATAAATGATGAATTGAAATATATCAATCTAATAATATTAGTTACGATATACAGTAGTATAGGGTGGTCCAAATAAAAGTAGTTGGCCCAGATGTGCAGTCTAGACGAGTCCTTGGTGTTAATACAATAATTATTTAGGGAAGAATGCACAATAAACAAGAAATTGTGGCCTAATCGTTTCCTCGATATTTCCTCCAGTGATTAACATCTCTGTAGATGCTTAATGTAGAGGATGTAGCTAATAAACCTCATATTCTACTTCACTGGCCTACACTCCTACCCTCCTGCTAAAACTTTGCAGCTTGACATATATTTGTGTACTTTTTAAATAATATTATATTTTTTAGGATAGAAATGATTGGTATAGCACGAAGATTTGACATTAGACTTTATAGGTAGATTTCCTTTTCTTATAAAAACTGCTTACACATTTTTCTGATATTAGCCCTAAAAGTGGCACTATTTTAACGATTACTTATCGTCTTTTCAGGTGAAGAATAACATCTGTTTAATAGTACCGGTACGTAAATGTGGTCTTTTAATGTTGGATAATGTTTCCTTTCCTTCCCCTCAAAAGTCGTTGAACATTTCCCAACAAAAAAATTTTGGGAGTAAGTTAGTATTTACATTTTACCACTCTTTCGGGTGGTATGAGGTATTACCATGCCAAATTATTGTACTTTACGTAGGCAACCCTCAAATATATAACGTTCTCTCCATTGATGTGTGAGAATAATCTTCGGTGAAAGTGTATTAAAAACAGCGTGGTGCATATCTCGGGTGTTATTTCTCACCAGATAAACCTTGCTTATAAAAGAGTGGTAAACTCCGAACTACTAGTAATAAACAAGTAAAGAGTCTATGGAAACAAACCAGCTCTGTTACATTGTGTAAATTTCACATGAGGTGAATATCAAATAAGCTCCTGATATGTTATACCAATAGTTGCGACACGTAAGTATAAAAAGTATTATAACTACCATGTCGGTCCGTCCGTCTATTGATGAGTGTCATAGATAGAAGAATATATAACTTGTGAGAAACGTATTCTTCATGGACTCAAATGTTCCAACACTTTGTATTCGAACTGCACGTAGTAAAAATTTAGCACTTACGATTTCAATAGTAATCTCCATAGAGAAAGGATGATAAGAACTAGCTAGAATATGAATATACATTTTGAGTTCCAAGAATAGAATTTGCCTCCTCTTTTATGCATGTGTTGAAACCGAAAGTGGTCGAATTCAATCATCATAGGTTACAAAACTGATTATACATGCAGCAAAATTGGTAATATACATAGAGACGCAACTTCAGAATACAGATTCATCTTTGCAAGGATAGAAAAAGTCTTCTCCACAATTAACACTCTACTTAAGTTGAAAATGGTGGAAATCTACTATCGCTTACCATCTACTTACAATCATACAATCTACAGTATGCAGCAAAATAAACAGTACTGAAATTCGTGTGCAAATGGTGCGTGGGCGCAATATGGTATGAGCTGTGAGCGCCACATTGTATGCTCAACTGTGTGTGGACTAGCGGAGTATGCACTTGGAGCGAAGATAATGTTATTTACAACAGAGAAGAAAGTGTTTATTTTAGAGCACTATTTCCGCTCATACAGTGTGGGCCAGCATCTCACTGTAGGAGATGAGATGAGATGCCTCTATGTGAGGTATACTAAAGGAAGCAATTTTCCGAATAAATAATAACCTACCACTGTACAGGAGCTAAGAGAGAAGATTCGATCATTTGTTTTGTTGTTCCAGCAAGCCGTGCTCACTAACATGTTCATCGATCTACAGAACGGCTATGAAGAATGTTAGACGTAATGGTGAACATTTCGAACACGTGATGTACATGCTCTATTCCTCTTAAATGTACAATTTGTGTTGAGTAACAATTAGTTGACATCCTTTTGACATTTCTTATGTTTCCTTACGTTATACAATAAATAAATAAATAAATGTCAACGATATGATTTCAGCACTGTTTGTTTTGATGCATACTGTACTACTACTTAATTGTAATATTTATCCCTATACACGGTTGGCAGGATTCGGCATAGTAACAGGAATCGAAAAACTTTACTCGGTATGGATTTAGGATCTAAAGAATAGATTTGATCTTAACACTTATCATTCTGTTCAAACCGGAAGTGGTAGAAATCTACTGCTATTTCTGGTCTCTATATTATTTTCCACGCTAGAAGCAGACTTCGATATGGATTCGGAAATCACCTAGCCTTACCCCTTTATTGCAGTCAGAAGGGGTGGTTATATATCTATAGCATAGAATTGGTTATGGGGTATCCAATATTGATTTCCCATAGTCTGGTAGTTTCACATAGTGAAACGGAACTCATTTTCCTCGCGGTTATTAGTAAAATTTTCGAATTAATGAAAGGGACATTTAAAAATAAATAGGTCAATGAGAAGAACATGAAGTGAAAAAATAAGGTTGATGCGACAATGTGTACTAATCAAGACACTTTATTATGTAAAATGGTCTCTTGTACACACTCTATTGTAATGACAACGCTTGACGCTGGTCAAACTAAGAACTACCAGACAGAAAAGCGTGTTAGTGAAATAGGTAAATTTATTAATAATTTAAATGAAATATGTGCTACTGTACCGTATCAAAAGGACTGGGAAAACAAAAACACGGCTACTAAATTTTTTTAAAAAATTTATACGATAAAAAAGAAATCATATTACAGTAAATAAGCGAGAAGATCAATTGGTTAAAATCAGGTCCACGTACAGTAGCCTATATTTGTGAGTAATGCGGGATGTTTTAGAGGACTCTTGGGGATTAACCACTTTCATAGCATCTGCAACTGGGCGATAGGGGAACCCGTAAATGTATTACATTATAATTTTGTGTCTATTTCCTTCTTCTCCTTATTGCTTACTTCTTTTAGGCCTGGGCTTCGTGATAACGCATTTTTCTTCCAAACCAATTTTCAAAGTGTACATACATTCCTAGTTTTTTAAACAGGAAATCCACTCCAGGAATGAGGTTTTAGAAGAAAAAAAAGGGGGGGGAAATTGGCACCATGAAGGTTGGTTTTTACACAGTGCGTAATGGACATTTCGCCTTTAAAGTTGTAGGAGTAGAAAATCGAGCACTTCCTGCTATCTCACTTGGTTGGCTGTGACCCGTTCGAAGGTTGAAGGAGTCTATTGTATGGGATGAAGCACGTACTCAGCTAAGTTCATAAAATGGAAGCGGATATGAGTCTCTCTCTCTTTCCCTAGTCCACCCCACAATACCTCTCTCTCTTTTGTAGAAACGAATTTGGAAGGAATGTTGGAACATGGGTTTGCAATTATCAAACACACTGGTCATCTGGCTACTCCCGATATCACCTGTCCTAATTATAAATCGTTTCTCCGTTTCTTCCGCTTTTTGTTTTCCTGTTCCCCGCCACTATCTGACGTCACATCCGTTTTTCCAGGCTTTGTTTGCTTAATGGATTGAGTCGTATAGCCTATCTTCTCCATAAATTGTAGCAGTTATTATGAAAACTAAATTAGCCACTAATTAGTTTTCCGTTAAAAATAAGTCTTTACTAAGGTAATAAAATGTACGTATATACTTTTTTGGGGGAGCGGGAGAAATGGACTTAAATTAAGTTATACTGTTGGAAACTAAAGAGCGCTGTTTGAGATTTCTTTCTCTCAATCAACTTTCATTATTAGGTCTATATGTGTCGCTAATAGGAAAATGAAATCTTTAAGTTTTACGTCACACGATTATGCCGCACAGGCTAAAGGAGACGGTGATGATGAGAAATGAGTGAAATGGTAGAATGAATAAGGTAGGAGGAAACAGGAGAACCCGAGGAAACGCACACACACGGTGTTTGTCTACCACAACGTCCACTTGGCGCGAGGAGGGGTAGAACCAGGGACCCTGAAAATCAGAAGTGAACGCTCTACCACTGAGCCACCGTGGCCCCGTCGCTAATAGGAATATGCACTTCATGGTCATAAGATGATAAAGAGCAATGAGGAGAATAAATGTACTTGAAACTGTATCCTTTTTCAAGGGCGCCCATCAGGGTGGCAAGGTGGGGCGCTTGCCCTCCCCCAAGAGAAAATTGTACTAGGGAATATTGAAAACCCAATAGAATTTTTTACATTAGTTGCAGCAAAAATTTGAAACTATATTTGAAACGTCGCTTATACTTGCCCCCTCTTGGAAACCACAACATGGGCACCCTTGTCCTTTTTATGTACAATATATGCATAAATAAACAATAACAGAGATAAAAATGTATCAATTTTATTGTAAATGACCAAAATATATAGTTTTGTCTATCAAAAATTCGTTACTTCCGATATTCTTAAAAATTGCGCGCGAGCATTTTCCCTCAAGCGACTCATTTTGTTAAGTGCGATCTTGTCTATCGATTAATATATTTCTCATATCTAAATAATATTGTAGTTAAAAAAAGAAAATGAAGTTTAGAAAGTAATAATTTTGGGCAATATTTCATACAATGTACTATTGCGTTGCTTGCTTCATTAATAAGAAAGTTTGATGAGGATATGTACTTTGGTATCAGTTTCATGTTAATAGGTAACGGGGCTATCGTGCGGTTAAATTTACTAATATTTTCAAAATACATATTTTAAGATGTTTCAAAGAAGGCTACTCGGACGCTACACACAAATATTTGGGCAAATATGATACTGTGGATTCTTGTGATAAGAAGGACATAAAACTATTTTAACTGTTATTTTCTCATTACTTATGGTTATGTTAATATACCTTTATTTCTGTTCCATCTCCTTACTTGTAAAATTTGTTAATTTCGTGGTCTCTGTTCTTCACGAAATACTTGTTGATCCATATATTATAATACCGCTCAAAAGTATTATTATTCAACTGTTCAGTGTTACATACTCTGTCATATTCAGAAATAACGAAAACAACTCATTAATATAATTATAAAATCACTGTAAAGC
The DNA here is from genome assembly GCF_964235325.1 of Thermobia domestica. Classification (NCBI taxonomy): domain Eukaryota; kingdom Metazoa; phylum Arthropoda; class Insecta; order Zygentoma; family Lepismatidae; genus Thermobia; species Thermobia domestica. The sequence goes on from NC_137460.1 coordinate 102,496,928, forward strand.
AAGATAGTCTTAGCCTTATCAATTTAAAGGAAGATATAAGTTGACATAAAGCTATAGTCCATAAAACACGAACAAACTTTAAAACGCTAACCAACTTGAGCCAGGTGACCACTAAAAAGCCGAATATTATCTAAAAGTCAGGGCAAGAGCCCGTCATGAGGACCTGTGGGGATACGCTTGTAAGGAACAGGCGAGTCAGAGACGGTGATTATATGCATAAACGAGTATAGTCGAAATACTTGAAATGTCATAAAAATACATGTCTTCCGTGTGGCACAAGCATTTCATATTTCTTCCTATTACACATAGAAGAGTTAGATTCCGATATATTTTCATTACAATCCTATTGCGACATTATTTCATATAGTATTTCTGTAGATTTGACGAACATGTGACCCCTAAAATAGAAAAGCACGGATCCCCAAAGGGGCGATACGTTGTGGAACACTATCGAGTGTTGCTAGAATCAATCTGTACCTTTCTGTCCCCTATTGCGTCACACACTATCTAGGTAGGTTACTAAAAAATGATTTGAAACACTGACACATTATGCTCGGTTGTCAGTTTACGTAATATGACCTCACTAGCACCTTTATATTTATTTATTGAACAAATTCCCAGATACAGCAGAATTTTGCCAATTTACACAGCGAAATGTTAACAAGCAGGAAAACAGAAGAAAGAGAAAAATACCAACATACGTATATCAACAACAATAATACCAATAATGTTACCAAAGAGTGCAGAAGTAATATTATTTGGCCAGCATGCGTTTAATTGATCTGTGAAATGCCGGGTTACTCGAGAAATGTCTACATCAGTTGCTAGATGATTATAAGAGTTTGGTGTTCTGTGAAAAAGAGACCTCTGTATAATTGCCAACCTAGGGCAGGCAAGAAGAAATAGGTGGTATTCCGGGTTTTGCGGGAAGAGACACGTGAGTTCGGATATTAAATATCGTTTTTCTTCGTAATTTGTCACCGTACAGTGAGTGCCTCTATTACCTTTTTAATTTATTTGTTGCCTAAATTTCGTATAATTTTATCAATTTTCCCGTAATTTTTGTAATTTTGCGGAGCCACCTGCGGAACTTAACCCACAGTATTTATAATCGTCCATATAATTTTCTACCTATATCTATATTTATCTATATATCTATCAATATCTATATCTATAAATGTATATACACCACTTGTCAAGGCTATCTTCTAGCTCTATAAACTGACATTCATAATTACTATGATAGATTTTGAGTATCCTGACAAGAAAAAAATTTCAAGTTTTAGTGAAAGATGCTTGACTGATAAAATGGGATTATAACACCACATTTCGAAAAGACAACCGATAATTTTTGTACGAGAAGAAACATTGAGAATCTGAATGTCAGGAGGGAATACATACTTGAAGAGCTGTGGCCTAAGAGGCTGACTCTTCCTGCTGGTCTAGTAGCTAGCACACACGCGTGCACATGATCCTGGTTTCGATTCCCGGTGGAGAAATATTGATATTTGAATGCATTGCGGTGATTTGAATTTCACCTTAATTTGCAGGTCCATGTCTCATATAACATTGGCGTTCAAAATAGATGCAAAACAACAATAACGAAAGAGTTACGAGATTTTCTTGAACCTGGGAAAGATTGAGGGAAATGCATTTCGGAAGAAAATAGCGAAATACTCAATTATCCACAATTACATAAGAATCTGTAAATATTTCTCAGGTTAGATTTTTTTTTATTAGAGAGAGAGAGGGAAATGTACAGGGTGGGATAGAAAGCCCCTTTTCCCCAAAACTCATTTTGTTTCCGAGTAGATACACCCACAGAATAATAAATGGTACAAATAAATATATAATACCTATCAACCCTCATTAGTTTTCCTACTTTGAATCATTTATTATCTCAGGTACAGTATATTCTAGTACATTAAAGTTAACAGAATGGAGCACCTCCTCGCTTTGGTGCACTAGAGAGGATCTTCTTAGACCAGCTTTATTCTGTCGGTTATGGCATCACAGAATATGGCTACGTACATTATGTGACCTAACATCTGATGGTTTCCCGATTTAGCATTTCGTTAAAGATGAGGTTTTTTGCTCAGACATTTCACAGTTTTCATCAGTTCAACGAACTATCATGCAAGAGACTGATTTCCAATTGAAAGTAGCCTAATATTTTACACTTGGTAACTTGGTGATGCTTTTAAATCGGGAATGATCGAAGATATAAGGATGAAAAAAGTGAGATAGGAAAATGTTACAGGCCATATCGTATTGAATATATGTGTCCCACAGGGAGCCAGCTCAACGTTTAAATAGTAACGTATGTAATTTGATATATAATTGAAAAAACAGGGAAAAACAAACAAGTTTTGTAAAAAAAAAGAAAAGAAAGAAAAAGAAAGGAAGAAAAACATTACCACCGTTTAACTGAAATATTTAGCACAAGCAAAGCACAGTTAAGTGGGGTTTCTCTCATGAATCGTGTTCACACACATATTTTTTTTCCTGCAAACGTTATTTGTTTTTTGGAAAATGATTTCAATACAATATCAAATTACACGTCCTGCACGTTTTTAACCTTTATGTCGGCATCCAGGAACATCAAGATAAATAGGCGTCTTTGGAAAACAGAAACCTTCACTCCATGCGTCATATAACATTTTCCTAACCCACTTTTCTGTTCCATCTTTTATCTTCAGCTGTTGTTTGTGATTTATAATCATTGGACATTTGATCTGACTGAGTAAGAACTCAAAGTGAAATGGTGGCCATTTCGCAAACGGTGTTGTACATGAAAAAGTTTTGCTACTTTGTGTGTGTGTGTGTGTGTTTGTTTGTGTTTCCCAACCATATTACACACATTGTAATTTAAAATTTGTAAGTAATTCCCGGTGATTCTATAATAGGAAGAGAGCTGTGAGGCAAAGAAAACCACTCCATTCGAAGACTCTCTGATATTTTTCTATCTGACGTTCTGCTTTATCCTTTTTATCTTCAACCGTTTTTGATTTATAAACACTGGGAATTTTCATTTGAAACACCCAGCATACTGATAAAAGCCAATGGCAGATCTAAAGTAAAAATTGGTGGAGGACAGCCAGCATCCAGACAATGATATATATACCATGAACTTACTATAAACTTTAAAAAATATATTAATAATAGCTTCACTTAGTTTTGTCACTCAAAAAACTGGGGGTCTAGGCAACACCACCTAGATTACAGGTGGTGTTGCCCTAGGCACTCCTCAGCCTCGGGATAAATCCGTCTCTGAAAAGCGGTCTGCACTTTCAACGAATTTCGAAAAGAAATATACAATAGAAGATAAGGAGGTGTCCCTTTTCCTTTCTAATTTGTTTTGTAAAAAACAAAAAGTTACTTTTTAATCTCGCGCTGTATTTATATTCAAATTAAGCTTCATCTCTCACAATTATTCCTCGTAAACAGATTATAGACTAAAGTAAATGTTACATTTTATAAGAAGAAACTCGGCACCAAATGACGGTAATAGTCAAATTAATGCCGACATTCACACAACATGGTAAGATATTCATGATTCTGTGAGGAAAAAGTAAACACAGAAGAAATTATGTACTCAATACAATATGTATGAGAAATACGACGATAATAAACACAGAGTTAATAAGGGTGATATAATACAATTAGCAAATTCGAGTAATAAATTATAAATAGTTTCAAAATCCCAACCCACTGAAAACACGGAGACAGAGATAGAAAAATAGCAAACACTAGCTGAAACAACTTTCAGACGCAAGATAGAAAAATATACGAAAAACGTAATTACGAAAGAAGAGTAAACAGAAAACAAAGACACATATAGAAAGCACTTTTAAAGGCAGAAACGGTAAAGTTTCTAGCTCACAGTAAACTCCCATAAAATAGATAGAAGAATATCTGGAAAAGCTTCAGAGAAGTGGAAGAAAGATCTATATAACCTGAAAAGAGAACAAAAATATTTAAGGATAAAGGATTGAAAACACTATTAAGAATTTAAGGAACCCCGTAAATTCTAGGCTACTCTATCTCTATTGAGAGCTTCAAATAGGGGGGAGAGCTTCCTTTATTATATATTCATACTTTCGAGATTCAACTGGGCAATGCAAAAGAAAAAGGAAATTTCTTATTATGTAACATTCTAAAAGGTTTCCTATATTTAAAATAGGAAACTATAACGTGATATGTAATAACAAGAGAAAAATGTAAGTAATTAATTTTCAATCTCGCACAAAATATGTTCTTTATTTTTATACATCACCTTTATCACAACGTGGTATTGGATAAACAAATTATCACAGGATCATATCCTGTAGTTTATGTTATGGGTTACGTTATGTGTTTTAAATTTTTCGGACAACACTGAATACACACTGAATACTAATTACCTATATCTTGCAAGTAAGTAACCACATACTTGAATATAGAACGTATATAAAAATGAGAATGATCTTGTTTGGGATCGCATCACGGAAAAGCGACTTAAGCGATTGAAATGAATTTTTGGGTATAGTTAACACCTAGCTCAAAGTTGATTTTTTAACATAATTATTGCTTTTAGAGGTCCTTCGTAACGAAGCGGTTTGCGTACGGGCCTTTGGCGTGGGAGACCTGGGTTCAGATTCCTGGCGGGAGTTCATGTGGTTCGGATTCCATGTTAATCAGTAGATCCCGTCACATGTAGCCTCGCTGCTGAAAGGGACGTTAAAATCAATCTATTGAATTAATTATTGCATTTAATAAAATCCATATCCTAAGGGAGGAATGGGGCGATGGGTCAAATGTTATATGAAAAGTTCAGTTTCTCACGAGTCTGTCCAGTTAGGAACATACAATCTTAATCTTAACTATATATATAAAACTACGTGAGCTGACACAAATTATTGAGCACTTCCTGTAGGGCTACAATGTAGCTTTCCGAAACTAACCGACAGCAAAATTGCCAAAAGTGAATATTTTTAATTTTTAGGGGGTCTAAAGAGGGGATGAAGAATTACCCCATGTTATTTAAATGGGCCTTTTTTTACCTATAATCTCATGTTTTAGGTACTTAGAATTGGAATAAAAACATGAAATTCGGAATGTTTGTACATTTTCGTTAGCACTACCTAAGTAAATCAGTAAACCAGGCTAGTTTGTGACATAAACTCCTAATTAAAAATTTAACGAAGGCATGTTGCAGCTTGTTTTCTTAAGAATTTTCATTTTAATGGTTGGAGACAAACATTTTGCATAATTTCTTTTTTCACATTGAAAATAAGGTTGGCTTTCGTGTGTAATCTTATCACGAGGAAATGGTACAACAGTTTATAACGAATTTAATAACAGTTAACAGTGGCGTATTTAGGGGGGGCTTAAGCCCCGCCCCGAAATCTTACTTACTATAGTAAAGTATATGAAATATCTTGCAGAATGTTCACATTTTCAGGCAAAGCCCCCCCACCGAAAGTTAGCAAAGCCCTCCCCGAAACAAAATCGTAAGTACGCCACTGACAGTTAATAACAGTGTTTGCATAAAATGTAGGTCCTAAGCGGAATATTAAGTCAAGTTCAAAAAACTTATAATTACGCTGTCACCAAAAACGTGTCCTAAAATAGATTAAAATATTTTTCGTAAGTCTATTTCCACTTGCGAAAACGGGCATTGGTACTAGCATATTGTAAAATAACAGAACAAAAATTAAGCAGACAAGCTAAAGATTGAAAAGGGTATGAACTATTAATTAAAGTGTAGCATAAGTTTCTGTAATGTTTGATGAATGACTTCTACTTAAAATCAATGAACAATGCTGATCGCAGTGCCATCTGCTATCTAAGAGCAAAATGACAACCTCAGACTCATTTCATGTACTACTACTCCTAAAACGAGATGCAATGGGTAGAAAAAAGAAGTTAACAGCCGCTGAGCAGAGGTCAAAGCAAAATAAGATATGATCAAAAGTTGCCATGACACGGTTCATCAGCTGCGATTAATTGTGAACAAGTGCTGTCATCAATCTTCTTCCCTTCTATTTAAGTTACCTTCATCAAAAGAGCGCTCTGGCTATGCGATTTGATAATCATCATATTTCATATTTAAAGTAAAGAAAATCAAAGCCATCATGCACTGGGTATGGATTTGTTCAAATCCATTAGATACACTTACTATTTTTATTATTATTATTATTCAGCTAGTTTGTCTTTTTAAAAAGGCTATCTGTTCAATTGACTCCAGATATGACTCCATAAATCTCCAGAAATCGGAACTTTTTCGGCCAATATCTCGGGAATGGTAAGAGTGACGCGAAAAATGCCATCATCACTTCTTTAAGATGCTCTAACGAATGGAGGACTTAAAATTGAAAAATTCACAATTAACAGAGACATAGAGTGAATTCAGTAACGTACTTTATAAGTTCGTTGAATGTGAAAAGGTTTAGACAAAAGTTAAAATCATTTCTAGTAGAAAATTTTTGTCATACGATTGGGGAGCACATAAATCTCATGACAAGGTAATTTTACTTTATTTTACTCATGTAAATTTTTATTATTACTTTTTTTCTTTTGTTCAAATGACACATGTTATACACTCACCTGAGGACATTCCTCATATCTACAAGACCATACAAAGAAATCAATTAAACTCTCATAACTAATGGGCCTTGATGACCATTGCAAAATACCCTAGTTAAGTCAATGGGTGTAGCATTGGCAAGCGATGTCTCATTGCTGTTTTTCAGCGGCGAGTTTATTTCTCTTCACTTATCAGGTTCTCCCTCATTCTTAACGTTCTTCTTAGTGTCACCTAGGGGCATATGCCGTTGGAGGGCTATCGGGGCAATCGCCCCCTACCCCAGAAAAGGAAACTTTCTTATTTTATATATAAATAAAACCCATCTTAGAGTTTTGAGCTCTTAAAAGTAGCTCTAAGTAGCAGTATTACAACCCTGCCCGCCAGAAGTCCGTCCTGGATCCGCCCCTGCTGTCACCTAACTTTTAATGGATTAATATCAAAGTGAAAAAATAAGTATAATGAAACAGTTTCCGCTTATCATTGTGTCTACTTGTTTAATTTAGCTAACAAACTGAGAAATAATGTGAAAAACCAATTAATACTAAAAGTATTAACCATGCATTAGAGATGGCATAGAACGTCGTACATCAAAGGAGGATTTTAAAGTAATCCACAACTTAGATATTTTCATTTCGGAAAATGCACAATTATAATATATACTGTACTGAGCATAAACTAAAATAAGTAAAGACTATGAACAGATCTTGTATTAAGTATGTAATCATTTTTGTTACATACTCCTTGTCACTTTTAGATAAACATAATATCTGCTTTCAACATTGTTATGATTTCGTTAAAATACATTTAGATGTGGTTTCTTCAGACTAATCTTCCATCGCGGCGTTCAAGATCATTCTCGTTGAATCATTTAGACGTTGACAGTGTCACAATCAAATACAATAGCTACTAATTATCTACACAACGAAACACAATTTTATAATCAATTTATGTAATTTAACAAAAAATTAGATCTAAATATAAGTCTAATATAATCAAAATCAGAAACTTTATTTCTTTTATAAACACAAACACATATGCAGCTCAGTGGAAGAGCGCTCACTTTTAGTGTATGGGGTCCCTGGTTCGATCCCAGCTCGCGCCAAGTGAACTTTGTGGTGGACAAATACCGTATGCGTTCCTTTTCTCGAGGGTCTCGGGTTTCCTCTCACTTTCTTCATTTTACCATTTATTTCAATTCTCATCATCACCGTCTCCTTTAGCCTAGCCAGCATAATCGTGGGACGTAAAACTTAAAGACTTAATTTCATTTCATTTTCAAATGTAACATATAATTATTGCATATATGTATATATGTTCTTTGTCTTTCTTTAGATGTCTATATGATTTCCGTTATATTCAATGCTACATATTTACAAACACAAAACGAATCCATGCGACTTCTAATTCACTCGCTCTTTCCACTGAAGCATTTCAATTGTCAATCCTTTCTATAATACGAGCAACAACGTCACCAGCATAATTTGGAGGGCAAGAGACTTTTTTCGGAGGGCAGATATTTCTTTACCTACGTAAAGTTTAATATGTGTAGAGTGGTAGTCAATGGTAGCGGACGATACTATCTGGGATACCCACCCACTTACTCCCTCTCAGCGTCATCGCTGAATACGAGTGTATTTTATCGACAAACAAAATTTTCTATACCAAACTAGATTAAAAAAAAAAAAACTTTATGTATATTATGGTGACAAGAGACTAAGGAAGGGATATTTTATACCTACTACGAAAACGTTAGTAAGAATTTTGGATTACTTTTTAAAGAAACAAAATATTGAACGAGAGGAAATAAAAATGACAGAAAACCTGGCTTCTGATATGAGGCAAAAAATATTACAATCATTATTTTTTTTAAAAAAAAAGTGTGGACATTTTTAAATCCTTCTTTGGTGTATGAAAGATTAAAAATCAAAACAATAACAAATAAAAATTGGAAGGACAGACTTTCGTGTAGTGAAACTGAGGGCAACCATGGAATAACCTCAGTAAAAACGATTGTCTTACGGATTTCAACCCGAGGCGGCTGGAGTGCTAACCTCTAGCCTATACCCACTTGTTTTACTAGCTAATAGTCGATATAGTTGGAAGTTCCAAATGGCACAAATGAAGTTTTAAAAAAGTTAATTGACCAGCTGTAGTTTAAAGTGTATATTAGTGAAGTAAATCTACTGCCATTTATCCAATACAATGGTAATCCTGTTATTTTAGAATTAGTTCCAATAATGTGCACATCTTTTTAAAGCTTGCATATTTTCCTATTTTTTCTACATAACCGTCATCTGTGTTGATGTATTTTTTCTAGACACTGTATTAGTTTATGCATGCCCATTATCTTACTAGCTTGCAGCAATGTGTATGAGGAATCATTGAAACTCATCGCTTATACGGAGATGAGTGCCGCCACCTAAGTGGTTGCTGTTTGCTCTCAGGTGTGAAGTGGAATGCCTAGTGTCGTCACCAGAGATAATCAATTCCTAAACGCTGTCCTTTTCATCTGATTAACGGCAAAGAAATTCATCGCGAATTTCAAGACGGCCACCTGTAAATTCTGTGCATCACTACGAACCTTTTTTTTGTATGCATACAGGACTCGTCATACACTTCTGTCGATTGGCTATGAATTTCAATCGGTTTCACGCTTTTTGAGTTCGGAAACCAAATAACTTTGCCCTTGGAGGCAGCGCCAAGCGAAAGCTCCATTACAAATGGCTACAAAGCAAAAACTAAGGGCGCGAGCAAATTGTGCTTAGGCTTGTTTAGAAGTGGAGAAAACAACAAACGCAATAGAGTTACAGCTGTCTTTCTGTGCACGCAGCGCTATGGAGCCCTTACGTTTGGGCTTATCATAATAGTTTTGACCTGACAGTCTTCGTAGGTGCTTCATTGATAATTCAGTTGATTGACAAATGTTCGGTAAAATAACCAGTTACAAGGTAGGCCAATACCGGCGATTTTCTATTCTACTATTTCCCACTGCTGGACTTCTGTCAGTGCAGCTAAGACTGGTCTTTTCTCTGTAGATGAATTATTTAGTATGCATATACATTACAACAAAATTGAAATAATAAGGCTTTATTTTACGTTTCCAAGGCAGTATTTGTTGGATCACGATTCGATTACCTTTTATTTCAATACGAAGGCAGTTGCTCCAACGCAGAGAGTGAAGATGATATCCGGAAATGCGGTATTGTTTGTGATAATTTCCCCCTCGCCTGTATAATACGTCGGTAGGGCCGACATTTCGTTCCTATCTGTTCGGTATTATTTTAAAAGTTTTATTTGACTCTCCTGAGACTTTAGGCCCACCCTCTATTTCCTCTATTTTTTTTTATAATACTACATAAATAAGTATTATGCAAATGTGTATTATTCTTCAACTATCTTATAAAATTTATATGTACACTGCTTTCATTATATTACAATCATGGTCATTCATTTCCTTACTTGTAAAATACTAAAAAATAGTTTAAAAAAAGAAAAATTACAAAATCTTATTACGTCAACTACTCAACAATTGAGTTAATCCATGTACTAAATGACTTCGTAGCGTGCCTCCAAGTGGCATTCCTTAATTTGATGGCCTATCTCCCAAGAAGAATATAGGAAATTTTATAGTTTTGCATAGTATCTTGCAGAATCGGTTTTATAACCTGATACCTCACACTTACATACGCCACTGATATAATATGGTATACTATAGTATGTACATATTATTATGTAGTAGTCATCATCATCATAGGTATTCTGCCATTATTGGCAGGTAACTTGCTGCAACTGAGAAGTTTCTATGTTCTAAGTTCTTCCACTAACCTCTTCCTCTTCACGTACGATTTCTCTATTTTGATATTGTCAATTAATTGTAGTCTTCTCCGCCCTCTCCCTCCTTTTCCTGCCACCACATCCTCTAGGACGTTCCTAATGATACAGTTCCTTCTTAGTCAATGTCCCAACCATTTTCTCTCCCTCTTCTTAATAATATCAAAAAATGTTCTGTCCTCCCCCACTATTTCTAACATCCTCTCATTCGTTCTCTTCTTCACCCAGCTAATTCTTTCCATTCTCCTCCACACCCACATTTCGAAAGCTTCCAGTCATTTTTCACCCTTTTGGCGTAATGTCCATGTTTCTGCCCCATACAGCACAATTTTCCACACGAATCATTTCATGTCTTTTTCTCAACTCTTTATTATGTAGTAGTATATGGTATAATATATATGTAGATGTTTTGAACAACTGTAACTACGAACGAATTCACATTAGATATAATGAACAGTAATTTTCCTGTTTAAGTACTAACTAGTCTTAATTAAGTATAAACTTCAAATAATGAAGAAGAACTATGGCATCAAAAGGAAATAAGTACGTTCAGTATTTGTTGAAAATACTTAACACGATCACTGCCACCAAATCTCTTGACCGTTATCACTTTTGCTCCACTGGCAACACACGGCGCATAAATGTATGATTTTCTTTCTATATGGTTTTGCATATACACGGCGTGGACATTTTAAAAAAAGTCCATATAGAGCTACACAAAGGGCGAAAAACGCGTTGCTTCAAAGTTATGAGATGCCGAAATCAAGAAAATTGTAACTTTGAGACTACCTAGCTCGAAAGCTATGAGATATATCAAAGATAGTTAAAGAAATGTTAGAGGAACTAGTACACTGTTTATCTAAATAATCATGTTTCATAGTTGGGATGTATCGGCGCAAGTGATTTTATAGAGGGAGCTGTGGTATAGGTCTCGCTCTTCCACCTTTCTCACTAAAATCATGTGCGCCGGTACAATCCAACTCTGAATCATACTTATTTAGATAGAGAGTGTAATAGTTCCTGTGATATTTCTTTAGCCGCTTTAAATATCTTCAATAGTTTTCGAGCTAGACAGCCTCGAAGTTACAATTTTCTCTATTTCGGCATCTCATAACTTTGAAATAACGCGTTTTTCGCCCTATGTTTATATGTACTTTTTTATTGTTTATTTGTGAGGATTTCACCTGTGGATTTTGATTACTTAATAAATGATCACCCTGTATAATTGCATACACATCTATGAAACAAAGTCGACAGAAGTGTCGACCAATATTATTAATGTATGGAAACTCATAAACGAGGCGTTGCACAGGAGAGCTGTGTGCATGAAATTCCATACACACGGCAGTCTAATTAAAAGTAGGAGTGAAAATAATGTTAATTTAAATTACTAGTTGCTACCGTTGGTATAGATTAGCGTCCGTTTCCTGGACGGGGGTTATGTCAAATGGGATCTGAACCATCATAATACGTTCAATGCTCTCGCGCCGGAGTCGAACCTGAGACCGCGTGCACCAAACCAACGCACGGTAGCTACTAGACCGGTGGGGAGAGCTGAATTAGTATACAGAAATAAATATATTTCAAGGACTGGAATTGTCGATGGATTTTTTTCTTTTTTCCTATGAAGCAACAATACTCGTATAATATGGTAGACAACGTTGATTTTTTTCTCGGGGTTCTCCCTTTTTACTCTCATATTTTAATTTCTCCAATTCTTTTATCACCATTCAGTTTCGTTAATCGTCCATCTCATTTAACCTAAAAGCCATAAGCTTGAGAAGTAAAAATAAAAAATTGATTCAATTCAAAACTCATATAAAAGGTAAGGTTCGTAAGGGTCACACACGTAGACTTCGTCATATGCAGGTAAGGCACTCAGCACCTTTACTTCTCAGTTTTCCATCTGACAGCGACAGAGAACCCATTCTGTGAAAGACGAGCCTGCAACTAGAAAAATATTCTGAACGAACTCAGTCTGCTCAAATGATAGGTGGTATGCCCTGTACCAATTACACCACAGGTTAAATACATTTTGAAACGTGTCCCATATCTCATAGTGAATCAAGTCAGAGTATAATCTTTACTTCTTAAAACTATTTCATTTAATTTTATGTAACTTTGTAGCACTGTATTTCACACCTCAACAACAGTCATGCAATATTTCATTTTTTAAAAAAATAATGAGTACATATCCTGTCCCGGTGGAAACATTACAAGTGCGCTATATGTTGATAAAATGTGATCGTAGAAACATTCCACTCCACTACCCTCAATAGCCATGGACACGAAAGCATTCAGGTCTGCTGAGTATGATTATAAGCCATTACAACATCGTACTACAATTTATGATCTCACTCATGTCGTCCACTGCTGTCACCACATTCTACAGGATCATTATCCACATGTCCTAACTCTTTAGGTTATTCAGCTGCTGTACTAAGAAGGAGTGTAGTACGTTAATATTTTCCAGTGTTGCCAACGGCAGCGGTTTCCCGCTAAATCTGGTGGTTTTACGATCGTGTCTAGTGGTGAAAATTGGCTGGCAGCAGGGCAGCGGGAAATCTAGCTTTTTATTTAAAAAAATGCAACGTATTTCAAAACGTGTTACTTTTTGATAATATGTGTTACTGTTGCATTTTTTGTTATCTAGGTATTGGACGAGTGTATTACAGATGCTTGCGAATTACCTGTGTACTATAGAAGTGGTATGTGGCAATATTGCTCTCGGGACGTGGTATGTGGCAAATCAACGGGACAATCCCGTTTAATCGAGACGTATGTTCATTCACTGGATATGATCGTTCCGACTTAAGCATCCGAGACGGCCTAATTTTGTTCGAATGAGGATTCTGTTCCCGCTACCACTTCCCGTCAATTAATAGTTGTTAGTTGACAGTTCTATGGTCGGTCGTTTCTTTTTCCGGTTTATGCTGACTTGTGCTAATTTTAGTGTTCCTTGACTACAATTGTCATTGTGTGGTGTAACAATGGGACGAACAAGAGCAAGTTATTCTCAAAAATCTAGAAAAGATCGGCTAAATGATCCAAATTTGAAAGACTAGGTGTTGGAAGTTGAGGAAGATCGTACGGTAGCTCGGTGCAAATACTGCAAGTGCAATTTGAAAGCAAAATTTTGTGATCTTATAGCACATAGCAAAACTAAGAAACACGTAAGTGCAGCTGAAGCTTTTAGTTCAAATAGACAAAAGAAAATAGAATTCCCAGTAACCAATGTTTCTTTTGACACTGCTCCAGTCGAGGCAGGGTTGGCTTTATTTACCGCGTGTCATTGTTCAATTAGAAGCATTGACAATCTTAGTGAATTGTGGAAACGCTATTTCCAAGTGAAAGAGGTACACTTACATCGTAGTAAGTGTAGTGCTATGATCAAGAATATTTTATCTCCATACTTTAAGGAGAGCCTTCGGAAAGACATTGGTGACAGTGACTAAAGCATTCTTCTTGATGAATCAACAGATATTAGTGTAGTCAAACAGCTAGGTTTATGTATCATTTACTATTCTGATGCACGTTCTACTGTCGTGTCTACTTACGAGCTACGTACGAGTTACAATCGGCTGATGCTAATTCAATTGTGAAGGTACTAAAAGTAGCTTTGAAAGATTTCGGGCTTGATTTGAAGAAACTACGCGATTTAGGGACTGATAACGCTAATGTCATGGTGGGAGTTAACAATGGTGTGTACCAAATTAAAAAAAAAGAGATCAATCATCTCGTGTTAGTTCGTTGTGTTTGTCATTCTGTGCAAATGAGAATAGCGATGGTTGACGCTATTCTTACTACTCGTGCAGGGTTGAGACAACTCGGGAAGTGCTGCCATGATTTCGATTTTCCTATTTCCATATTACAAAACATTCATACTATGACAGGAGCAACGTACTCCTATGTACAATTTGAAGACGACGAATCGGAGGATGAATTAGCTCCATTAATGAATTAGTGGTAAGTACTTTTGTGCTTTAATTTTTTTAGTGCATAGACTGGAATTAATTAAAATATGTAGCTTTTTCAGGTGTAGCGGGATCTTTAGCTATATTTGTAGATCGCGATATTTTTTGGTGGAATTCTGGCGGTTTTGGTTTTCAATTTAGCGGGATTTTGTGCAAACTCGTTGGCAACACTGATATTTTCTCTCGTAAATCATATTAATCACTCAGTTTCTGTATAAAGGAGTTTCAACTACTTAGAACTAATAATAATGTCATCACGTGTCATTTATTAAAAATGTACATGTTTATCTAAAAGAAAGAGCTCCAATCTATAACTTTAGCTTTCAAACCTTTGATTTACGGTTATTTGTGATTTCACGTTTATAAGAAAGACAAATATTTTTTAAAAAACTGTGCTTTAAATAAATTACTTAAGGAGATCTTTTTCACAAAGTTTATCCTTTTAAACTATTGTTGAAAGCCTTTGCATTTTAATAATCCTTTTTTTCAAAATCAATACAAATGAATTGTGCTGCCATCATTGGAGTTCTTTTAAACTATACGTTTGTGTGCGTTTATATGTTTGTGGCAAATCCTTTCGACAGTGAGATCTCGGAAACTACAGGCTATAGAAAGATGATTTTTTCACTGATCGATTGCAAATTTTGCGTAGATTGTCCAGTTCTAACTTAATATTTAAAAAAACACATGACCATTATTTATTTATTACATTTTTACGGGTACACTGGAAGTGTTGAAATTTAAAAAAATAAGTCATCATATCCTACCCATTACACATTCCAACACCATATAATTGTATATAGGGGCTGCATATTTCTCAGGTGTTTGTTTCATGGACAAATTATAATGAAAAACGAAGGATAACCATTTCTCGAGTCTAAGTTGAATCTTTATTGTTTGGAGGGTTTTGCTCAATGAACACCATATATCACTGACATTATAATTGATTGTATGTGTAATGTATTAGCTTATTTTAAAATGTAAAAAATGATAATCATGCCTGTTGTTCTGTATGGTTGCGAAATATGGTCTCTTACTCGGAACGAAGAACATAGATTGAAAGTATTTGAGAACAAGATCCTGAGACGGATATTCGGACCCACGAGAAACGGGAATAGGGAATGGCGTAATCTTCATAATGAGGAACTACATAATTTATACGATTTATCCAACATCGTTAGGGTCATCAAACCTAGAAGGCTCAGGTGGGCAGGTCATGTAGCCAGAATGGAAGAAAGTAGGAACACTTTCAAAATCTTAACTAGAAGACCATCCGGAAAGCTTCCATTAGGAAGACGTAGGCGCAGATAGGAGGACAATATTAAGATGGATCTCGCAGAGATAGGATTACAAAGTAGAAACTGGATCCAATTAGCTAAGGATAGAAGTCAGTGGAGAGCTTTTGTGAACGCGGCATTGAACCTCCGGGTTCCATCGGACATAGAGTTACTTAGTTTATGTACTTGCTTATTGCATACTATATGCAAGAAGAAAGAAAACACAGATCATACATGAATTAAAAACTCGAACCGGAAGTAGGCTCAAGTTTTGCAAACGGTACGAGACATTGAAAAAGTATTCGAAAAAAAATCCCCTTTACGGTATCTCTTGCCGATTTTTACCAAGACTTCTTTCACTTATGGCTGCAAAGGGACATGTACAGATGTTGTGAGAAATGATAAGGAAATTCATGCCCATTAATGATGCACTGTGTAGAGAGCGGAGGTTGAGCTGCTAAGAACATAAAAAGTAAGCTATTCATGTTGTATTGTGCATAATAATTTGACTCCTGCATTTAGGTATATCCAAATCTTACATACTATTATAATACATGTTTTATTCTATCAACATTTCTTGCTTTGTTCATATAATTTTAGTTATCTACCGAATGTAAGAAAATATTGATGATTAGCGAATAATGCCTCTCAGAATAATGCCATATAATGATTTGGATAGAAGAAATTAAAATGTGTTCAATCGACTGCCTTTCAATTCATACTTTTGAAGACTGTTTTGGTTGGTTAGTTGCAGTTTAGCGTCCGTTTCAGTACCGAGGCTATATGTAACAAAGACTTAATGTGAGATCTGATCAATATGGGCTCCTACTAGAAGTCGAACCCATGCAAAAACTTGTACTTACTTTTGAATGCAAAGCAAGTGTTCGAAATTCAGTAATTTATACTAGTTTAAGGTAGTGTTAATAACTATGAAGTACTATATTCTTATTCGGAATTCGGTATATAAATGTGATGGTATTTCAAAAGTCATAGTATGTGTGTAGAATTTTATGCTAATTTTATTATCGTTATTTAGGGCAACAGTTGTGATTAGACTAGTAACGACATATTGCGAGCATTAAGAGGTGTTACTAATCCCTTTTACTAATATCAATTACGACAAATATCGACAAATCTTTCAAGACCCGAACACGTCTTAAAAACTACGAAAAGAAAAAGAGAAGAAACAGATAAACGTTATCAAATATTCAAGGTTCAATAACATTAATTGCGATAAATATCGACGAATCTTCCCAGAACCAAAACATGTCTTGAGAGGAGAAGGAAATAAACATGATCAAATATTTAAAGTTCAAAGGGATTCAATGAAAATTGACTTGTCCCGGCACTCGCTTAAAAAAGGAGTGCTAATCCATTGGTCAATAAAATGTTTTTATCATCTTAAGTAGATTGTTTTTCAAGAAACTACAAACCGTTTGGCTGTGATAAAAGTCTTATATCATTGTCCCTTTTCATCTATTTAGCCATATCAGTACACTGTGTCCTGCAAGGAAGAAAAGGTTTTTTCTATTGAAAACAAAAACTTTAATGGTTTGCGTTGTAGTTACTTGTTATAGTATTATCGTTTCCCTTTCATCGAGGCTATATAAGACGTGTATCTACTACAGCTTAACATGGGATCGGAAATCGAACCCTTGTGAGTTGGAAATGAAATGAAATGAAATCTTTAAGTTTTATGTCTCACGTGTATGCCAGCTAGGCTAAAGGAGACGGTAATGATGAGAAATGAATTAAATGGTGGAATGAAATAAGTGAGAACAAACGGGAGAACCCCGAAAGAAACCCACGCACACGGTGTTTGGTCCACCACAAAATTCATTTGGCGCGAGCTGGGATTGAACGAAGAACCCCATGCTCCAGAGATAAACGCTCTTCCATTGAGCCACCCTTGCTAGTTGAGGTATTACTAAGACCACAGAGTATATATATATTGGAAGAACATATTAATACTGTTCTTATTTCCGAATTTTCGTTCATTTACTTATTTCTTTAACATCGCTGCGGTGTTATTTTCACACCGGCACACAGTGGGAGATTTCATCGATCTAGGGGAACTTTATTCAATGTATGATGCACATTTGAATAGTATAGGTTTTGACGTTTTATTCGATTGAAATATGCGATTTCTTTGATAAAGAATGTTGTTTGTGTATTATTTACCAAAGAAGTAACACATATGTGAGAAAGGTAAACACGACAGTGCATTACACTAGGTAGTCAGGACAATAAACAAGAGTCAGTGTGTACGCAAAACTGTCGGCAGAAATAAGTTCATTAGTCTTAATCACTGCTCTGTTCGGAATGATCAGAGGAATCATTCACAAGGCTCTTTGAACAATCGTAGTACCTCGGACATTATGTCTGAACGTTTGGTTTTGGGCAGGAGCACGTTTACTAGCAATATATGGATCAGAAGTGATGAGCATCTATGAATTAAATCCGTGTTGGTATTCACTCTAGATAGTTTTCTTATAAAGAGTTCCCTATATTTCTTATTGTCCTTCTTTCGAGCCTCCTGTGCTTCTTCGGGAAGCTAGCCTATAGTAGAATACTCTCCCGTGAAATTGGACTTTGAGTACGCTTACGGACATATGATACCAAGAATACTTTTATAAATACAGTTCCAAAATGCAAAGAGCGCCCTCACTAAATATGTATGTATCAGTCGGAAAACCACAATTTCAGCATTCGAAAATAATGGGAAATCGCTTAATTAAGTCGACATTTACCCCAGTTATTTCGGACGATTTTTCAGCATTCCGAAAAAACTTTCGGGCTATATTGCCATCATTGGTATTTCCTGCTTGTTGTTTCGGGATATCTACCAATAGTCCGAACTCACTACGAAATTTTGCTTGGACACGTTTCTTTTTTATTCCATTTTCATCCGATTTTCTTTGCCTCGTACATGCCATCCTTTAATGTCTAGGCGGTAGGGAATATGGAGAATGCATTCCATAAGATGTATCCAAGAATAAGCCGGAGAGAGTCTAAAAGTAAAAAATTTCAGATCTGCAGTTTTATGAGGAGTACTAAGGTTATTCATTTCTTTCGGTTTCGCTTCACATAAATAACACGTTCGCTTCACATAAATAGCACGTGAGGATACAGAATTACACAGTTTTCCATCAATCATACAAAAAATAATCTTAGGGCGAAAGATAAACTCCTTGTCTCCTACAGTGAGTTTCTTGATTTGGTCTTCTACTTTCTGGACTTCGTTTTGTAAAACCTCAAATGTTTCTTTTGCAAACGCAAAACTTGTGGGATGACAGTATCTAGTAGAGAATGGAGCGGGATTTTGCCAAATGACACAGTTACGATTGTTAGTGACACTATACAGTTGAACAGGCACAATAGATATACCAAACAAACTCTCGTCAGTTGAATGCTCATCTAAAAAGTTTGGCGATACATACTTTATTACGCACCATCCCAGTCACCCTTTATAACAATGTTGATGTTGCGAACATCGGACAAATTTCGAAACTCATCTTCTTGTGTTTTACTGAGTCTTCCTATGGTATTATCAAGAAGGGATTGTACCGGTATGTCAACGGATGTTTCTATGATTTTTATTTCATCTGGATAACAATGTTGTTTATTATCTATAACCTTATCATAGGATGGATACATTTTACAGCCTGCTTATTTTGCCTCATCACGCACGAAATTTTACTGGTTCTTCGAAAGATTCGCATCAACTAGTAACGCCAAAGCTTCATCTTCTGATAATTTCGCCGGAACTGTAAGTGCAGCGCTTGGAGATTTCTTGATTTTCGTACCCCGTGTGGGCAAGAACAACAAATTGATTCTATGTTCTTTAACTTTTCTACTCTGCACTTTTGAGGTACATTTTCGGTCTATCGCGTTTATTTTCAACAGAAGTATCCGTTGGCAGAACAGGCACTATGTTGAAGTCCACTTCTTTTTCCAACGATGTTGCATTGTCTTATATCAACCTCTCCTGGTCCCGTTTAACCAGTACGTATATCATTAACACATTTTCTTTTTCTTCCTGGCTAACTAGTGGTAAGTTCCACTACCAAGGTTTCTTGTATTATGCAATTTGTTAAACCTTCCAACCACTTTGTTGACGCATGTGGTTCCCACACATCTAATATAGGTCGCCATGTAAACACGGGAGACATTTTTACACCACGTCTTCACGTTTTTGCGCAAATTTGCGCAAGGTTTCTCGATTGTCTTCACTTCTAACCTCAAAAAGCTTTCAGGTGAACTTAATCCGTAGGCTGAACACCACAGAACACCTACTTAAAACTTTGTTTCTAATTCCCACATAACATTTTTTTCCACACGTTCACACACACTTTTCTTCCACGCTATCCCCCCAGGAACCCTATAATGCAAGGCAAAGTTCAAGTGCTCGATCTTCCCTTCGGACACCCTCAATACTATTACAGCACTGCACTGATCACTTTGTGTAAGCACAGCAGGACACAAGTCAAATGAACTGCTAGTATAAAGCGTACCTGTCGTAGGCTCTACGCGCGTACACTTCGTTGCCTCTTTTCAAGCTATATTTGCAACCGTTGCACGCGACCATCGCCCGAATTCATGTCAATTTCATATAAATGGTATATTTAGCTATCTACATTGCAGGTATTCTTTGCTATATTGCATGGTCGCAAAATTGAATAAAGTTCCCTTAGATTGATGAAATCTCCCACTGTGCGGCATAGTGTGAAACAAGTAACACCAGAATTGTGTTAATCCTAATACCGGACCCCTGATGTTGAAATAACGCACTAAAATGGGAGTCATGGTTGGATTATAGTTTACTCGACTGACTTATTGCAAATATTGTAGTTCTGTAAATAACAAAAAAGTTTGGAATTACAGAGTTTACGTCTTATGTGAGTTGGCACTATATCTTAACATAGGACCCTTATTATATGATATTATACCGGAAATTCAACACATATCCTCCTCATCAAAGGCACTAACACTAACAAACTATCCATGAAAGAGTTCAGCAAAGGAAAAGGGACAAAGGTAAAACACTATTTACAATTACTAATTCCTTTCACGCTTTTTCTCTGACGCAAGAGAACAAGATACAGACAGTCATTTCATATAATTACTGTAGATTTTCCCTGTACGCACCTAAAAAAGGGGGCTACTAGACATTTCTATTTAGTTGATGTTTCTTGATATTACGGAACAAATTAAGATAAATTACAAAGAAAAATGTCATGAAAAGTATAGCTTTTAATACGTTGGTCATATTTTTGAAACGTAATATGTAGTAAGCAAAAATATTAGAACGGTTTTATCATGATATTTGAATACTAAATGCGATTCTCTTCCATAGAAAGCACATACTGTGGATCAATATTTAGCAGATCATCTGGAATATCATGAACTGATAAAGTTGAAATCCTGTGGATGGATCCAAGGTTCCTTTAGCAGTCTTACAAACAATATGTATAATCACCTCATGTCCTAAGTCAGGGACGCACCTACGCGGGTGTTTCACCGAATCATGATCCAATCCCCAACCCCAAAGTTCTTAACTCAACATGCATTTATACAGATCATTAAAAAAAAAAGAAAAAGAAAGAAAGAAAGAAAGAAAAAAAAGAGAGAGAGAGAGAAAGAAATCTCTACTTGATCTGCAGAGAATTAATTGACATAATCAAAAGATTTGATCTTACATGTCATCTGTACATTTTCTTTTTCGTATAAAAACAGTCTAATTCTATATTTTTACCCTGAAAATATAGGTGTCCGTAGCAGGGGCGGATCCAGGACCGACTTCTGGGGGGGGCGGTGGGTTGTCATTATGATACTTTTAAGGGCTCCAAACTCTGGGATGGATTTTATTTATATATATAAAATAAGAAAGATTTACACCTCTGGGGGGGCGATCGCCCCGATCGCACCCCCCTGGATCCGCCCCTGGTCCGTAGTAATTAGCAAACACGTATCGTCTTTTAATTGTACAGAATAACACCGGTAGAATACCAAAGAGACGTAGTATCTTATAGTATCTAAACCCTCTCCCCTCCCCGAACTTTTAACCCATCCTAACACAAATGTCTAGGCGTACGCCTGATCTAACTCAGGAATGTACGGTACTGAGAAATGGCTTATTTGGCTACTGTGAGGCAAGCATGTATGGGAGAATTTATTTCGGAAGATATCCAAAGCTTTTCTGGATATCCGAATTCAATATTATAATAATAATAATTTATATTATTTGCAAAATCACCCACAAAATTAGAGTAAATTCATAGTTAGGGTTTCAGGAAGGAGATGGACCCAGAGCACCCACGCCATGCGTATGTTCCTACCATGATGGTTCAACTTTAGGCTGTGTACTAATTAACTACAACTGACCGGAGGCCATAGCTCGGAGCACACGTTAATGATTGATGTCATTTTTAATAAACTCCGGAATTCAAGGTTTCTACATAGCACTTATATAAAATCGTAATAGTTTTTACGCACTAAAACACTATAAATGTAAGATGAATTTAGGTTAAGGTTAGTATCATAAACATGTGTTAGGGTTCTGGCTATGACCCTGGCATTAGCGCCCCTTTTCAACAGCGAGGCTATATGAGCCGTGGGCCTACAGTTTAACGTGGAATCCGAACCACATGAGCTCCTGCCGGGAATCGAATCCGGGTCTTACACGCCAAAGGCGCCTGAAACAATATGAGTCGATATGGGATAACATTAGTAAATTAAAATGCCAAAAATACACAGCAGTTGTAAAAATTTAAGAATAAGTCTTACTATATTCACGTATTGTATAGGAGCATATGTGATAATTTATATAGACTACACGCTCGCTCGTAGACACTCGCGCCGAAAACCGAGGGATCAAGAGGCCATTATCACTGCCACTACCCTCTTCTGCGCCGTGCTCCCTTCAATACAGGGCATATGGACAGTAGTTTCTCTACGTACAGCAAAATGGTTGATTGACGGGAAGTTCGGCAGATGAGTCCACATATCCTCCCTCCTAAATACTACATTTTTTAAAAGTTAATTTCGTTTTGTGATACACACAGCCATATGTCCTTCTTCAACTAAAAAGACTTCTGGATACGCTAACTACCCATCTCTCGTAACCTAATTTATAAAATTCAACAGCTACTTCACGCTGCAAACATTTTTCTTTCTTTGCAGTAAATTAGATGCCTCCCTCAACTATATTTCGGCATTTTTGTACATTAGCAACTTATTTGTAGAAACTGTAATGGTTTGGGTTGCATTTTGAATATTTTAAATCTTTTGATTCGAATTTTTGTTTTACTTATTGTAGGATGGGCCTCCAAAACTGTGTGAAATTGTTACCTGCTCATTGTCATGGGAGAAACCTGGAAAACAAAAACTCTTATTTATATATTAAATAACTTAATTCAGTTCGTGAATACAATTTTATTTCTCTGTGTGTCGTTCTCAATGATATATACCAAAATAACAAATAATATGAAACTTTGAAAATTGTACTTACCTATTGTTGAAACAATTGTTCCTACAAAGTGAAAACTCCCAGCAAAATCCCATTTTCTTCTCTTGTGAATAATTCCATCCGAGGTAGCGTTCCCATACGCATACAACAACTCGTGCACTTTATCCATATCGATAGTACCATTAGCAAGGTGTAATTGGAAATTTTCATACAAACGCCAAAAATCGCTGGATCTTCGAAGTTCCGATTCTTCTTCAAGGAACTGAAATAACGCAGCACCAGCCAGCATATAAATCACCATCACAATAGCCAGTAAAATAAATCGAGCATTGTCTTCGGTTAGATGCAGAAAGGTTGTACAGCATCCAGGACGAGCTGGCACGAAAGAACAACCGCGACCCATGATGAAAATATAACACTAATTTTGTTCTTATAAATCACCACCACTGCTGGAACTTTTTTAAAAAAAACTTTTATTTAAATATTGCACATTTGCTTCATCTTTTGCACTAACACTGCACTATAAACACTAAATCAGTAGAGGGTCACATCGCAATTCACGAAGACAGTAATTTTGCTTCACGTTTCACGAGACTAAGAGAAAGAATTGCCAGATGTACGTTATGTTGTCTCTATACAGTTGTAAAATTGTTATTTATTTCGTCGGCTTCTTAGCTAGTAAAATTAGTGTTAAAATTATTTAAACATTGATTATAGCTAAACTCTACAAATTCAATAATTACTTTGTATAGTATCAAAATCGGATTTTTTAAAAATTTGATAAAGTATAATCATTACTTTAAAGCTATCAAGACCAGGAGCATTTCTTTATTGTTTGTTATTATAAAGTAGTAACTACTTGTTAATTTTTTTTATTTTAATTTCCTTACTGCTCTTCTATAAACACTTTATTTTAGTCTAAATAAATCCTATTTTACATGCAGTAACTATTAATTTAATTACAACAAAGGGGTTGATAAGCGTTTTCACATCTTACCAAAATACAATAAATTTTGTAATATTTTTTGTAACGTTAACGTTTGTAATTAAATGTCTTACGAAATTGAAACAGCATTTGAGCTTTGCAAGGAATCAACAGCATAAATTATAGATATTATGTAATATTTTGTAATTTTCTAAAGTTTTAAAAAGTTAAAGATAATTTTAATAAATCACTTTTTTTTTACCTACAATAATGATATTGATTAAAATAGTTCAATATATATATTTTTTTCAAATATTACTCAGTGCGGACTCACAGATGTTAGGCAAGTACGTAGCTCATAACATTTTGACTATTTTTTCTCAGTGTTTGCACATTAAGTTAAGTGTACTTGTAACATTTTTTTTTTTTTGACTTGAGACTTTTTGTGAAACTGTAAAAGGAGTTAGTAAAACAGTAAGCACTAATTCTAGTGCAAGCGTCTTATTGATAATGCTTCATGTTTTTAACTTTTAAATTAGGAACTTTTATCTCGTATTTTGAAATAGGAAAATTTACGTGATTTTCTTATTATCGAATTTACACGCTGTATTTTTGCCCAAAAATATTTGGATAAATCTGGCATTGTTTCCTTCGAAATTTGATTAAAATTTTAATGTGATATTTCATTTACAGGTTTATGATCTTTTTATTTTCATTAATATCAAGTAAAAAAAAAATATGAGTCGTTCATAATGTTGGATTGAATAGATAATGGTTTCTGTAGTTGGTATGTGGGCTACAATAAAATAACTCAATAAACTTTATGATGATCCTGCCACTTTAGGAACTTTAACTGCATCCAGGTGAAGACGAAAAGCAAATGGAAATGAAATCACACACAGAAGTTCTCCAAACACTTTGTCAGACACAAACGCTTGTCAAGAACTTCCAGGGAAAACTTAAGCCATTTTACCGCCAAAACTTTTACAAAACCATGTTTCATCACTTTACTGGTGGAAAAGTTACACGAAACTTTGTGTGTGCACACAAGAGATGTACAAACTTTGAAGAGAAAACAAACACACAGGAACAAAGAAAAAAAACTGAAACTAGAAATTGAAATCGTGCTGTTTCAGCAGAATTTATTTTCACAATTAAGAATTTTTAGGTAATCTTCTCCTATATTTTCTAACTTCTTCTATATTATTTTAACAAAAAGAAAAAAAGTAGGGATGGGTTCAAGTAATACACTAGAACACTGTGCTAAATTAAGCACATACGGAAAACATTTTTTTATCACACCATCACTACTGATATCTCAATTGAGAGAAATTATCAGAAAGAGCACCGTATTTTGATAACACAAAAACGTACGGATCACAATTTAACATTTTAAATATAATTAATCAAAGGAACATCACGTTAAAGACACTAATTTCGCTTGGAATAGTGTCACATTCTCCGAACGACCGTAGATATCTTATTAATGTGTAATGAGTAAGTATTGGTTAATTTTTCTCACGAAACGAGAGGTTGTCAATGAGAAAATGAAAACATTATGTTAAGTAACGTTCTTATAAATACGATCATATCGAAAGATGTAAGAAATTCACACGAATAAAACACGTTAATTCAACCGAAAACTAAAGGAGAAAGGATTTAGTATCCTTTAACGCGAGAAAACGGGATTCTCGACCAGCTCCCGCACAGAAAGTTGGAAACTGCAAAACGGGTTGCATAGCACGTGGGGGAAGGAGAAAATTCTCCAATGCACATACACATAGAGAGGTTTGCGTCATGAGGGGCGCATGCGTAGAAATCTTGCTAAGAGATTGCGCGCTAAACTTTTATTGAGCTTCACTGGTGACACTACCGCGACAGTGTTACCAATGAGTAGTGTTTGTATCAATCTTTTTCGTCGCGAAAAACTGGATAATTGTGCTCGTTTTCCAAATGGATAAAGGAAACTACAAAAGGAACAAAGTCTAACTTTTGTAGTCCCCTTGAGAGCATTTGAAGGAGAACGTAAGTACGTAATTGCTGAACAGAATAATACCCATTTGCTATAAAGTTAACAATGTTTCCTTGCCTTCTCTCCTCTTTTATGACTCAGTTTGCCCTTAAATTCTAATTACATTAAACATGTCTTTTTATAGACAGATGGTTCGACACTCACATGATTTAGGCGGAAATTTGGGAACTTTCATTATTACTTATGATAATACACCACTTTTTGTGAACTTTAAGATAAATAATAAGGTTCCCAAATTTGCCAAATACTTGATAACATTTAAAATTCATTATCAAAAAGTGCAGATTTTAGACTTCCAAACTGTTCTTTACATTTGTAATGCAAGTCTTGTAGAACGATTATGTCCGTTTGTCCGTCTATCTATCTGTTGACAGCTATCCGAACAAAATATATCACGAGAAGTGATTTCCTGGTATGGATTAAACATCCCATGAACAGTTTCCATCTCCGTTTTATCCTTGTACTTGAACCCGAAGTGATAAAATATACCGGAAGCGATAAATTTCCGGCTTTAATATTCATAAAGCACAAACGTTAAAATAATAAAAGACATCGAGAAACTTTTTTTTATATGCGATCAGCATCTCAATCCATAGATCACAGTTCTGTATTTATCACCATATTAAAACCGAAAGTGGTTGGAATTCACTGCTACTTCTGGTTTAAAATTGAGTCTTATAGAGCAAATAAGATATTAAATAGCAAAACATACAACTTTACTGGCTACAATAACAGTTTCCACTTCAGACATATTGTTTTAGAGAATTGGTTCCATCTCTTGATATATTTTCTAATTTTTGAAAGAATAGGTTCAATCACCGGGAGGATTTCTATATTGTTTTACAAGTTTAGGTTCATTCTCCGCACGTATTTCTCTATTTTTTCTAAAAGAATATGTTCCCCCTATGGACATATTTTTCTATTTTTTTTTAAAAAAAAGAAAAGATAACAGGTTCCATCTCCGGATATATTTATATATTTAGAAAAGAGGTTCCACTTTCGGACATATTTCTCTCTCTTTTTTTTTTTTTTTAAATAATAGGTTCCATCTCGGTTTATATTTCTCTGTTTTAATTGTCCCTAAGTGGAAAAAGTAGTCATTTCTGGTTTTAATGTTCAAGGAAACAAAGAAAAACCGGGAAACTGTTTCTCGTTATGGATTTAATGTAAAATCTATCACTTCTGGTCAGCATTTGGAATCTCTACAAATTGGAAGACTCTGGTACAGTAATTCCGCACTGCCAAACCAAATTCAAATATGTTTAAGATAAATATATTTTTATTACATACTTGGCAAACGTTTGGCTACCATGAATCTGCAAAGTTTACACTATTTCCGCCATCTCTGATATCCTCTTGCAATTTAGAACAGGTGCGTACGCCGAGTTTTAAATTCTCTCTCCTTGAAAAGATATTGGAAACAAATAAATATTTAAAATATTAAATTATGGAAAAAAAACTCGAAACGATATTAACTTCGGAACTGGAACTATTAATTCTTCTTCCATACTTCTTGAAATTTTGTGTGCTCTACTGATATGACCTTTTTTTTTTTTTTTTTTTTTTTTTTTTTTTTTTTTTTTTTAGAAATCCGATAGGAAATTTCATGGTTTTAGTATAAGAATTATTCCGTTTAATGTATTTCAACAAACTGAAGCATCTCGCAATATTTCTTTACCATGCCTTCTTTCGCATTAGTCACAGTAAAATATTTCTCAAACAATTATTGTTTTCACTTTTTATATCAATTTTCAAAATTATGTGCAATATTTGTATTCTCTGTCTTGCTTTCCCTAATAACTGTTCATTATGTTATGGTCCCATTCAAATAGTCTTGTCAATTCTTGTCTCCGGAAACTTTTACATTTAACGTAAAATTTCATTACTTTACTACCAGTACATAAAGGGAAAGAAACCAATGTAAGATTACATTGCAAGTAGATCATACCAGAGATGGCAATTAAGACTCACTTGAACTTGCGTAAGCTGAGGCTTACTAATCTCAAAAAACTTGTGAGGTTTCCCGTGGGTTTATAGTTAGCGTACCTGCCTTCGACGCTCGATATTCTGGTTTGATTCGACGCGGAGCTCGTGTATTTCGGAATCAGAGTTAAGTTGTAGGCCTACGTCTCACATACATACATTGAATTGAAGAAGCAGTAACTCTCAATGCAATCCTATGAAACCTGGTTTGTACTCATTTACCAGCCTCTCGAGCATATGCAGATCTTGTTTGTTTCGCCATCTTTCTTTAGTACTTAAAACTTCTATTTTTCCATGCTTTAATTATACTAACCATATTCCCACGCTTTAATTGTACTAAACATTTTCCTGTACTTTAATTATACTGAACATATTCTCACGCTTTAATTGTACTAAACATATTTCCATGCTTCAGTTGTATTAAACATATTACGTACTCTAATTGCATTAACGTGTTCCCATGGTTTACTTATACTAAGCATATTCTCATACTTTAATAGTAATTTCCCACGCATTAATTGTATTAAACATTTTCCCATATATAATGAATATATTCCTATGCTTTAATTGTACTAAACACATTCCCATGCTCTAATTATACCAACGTATTCCCATGGATTAATTGTACTAAGCATATTCTCTTGCTTTAATAGTAATATACATATTTTCATGCTTTAATTGTACTACACATATCACCATACTTAAGTTATTTAATTGTTGTTGCGTCCAATCGTTTTGCGTGCTGCATGCTATAAATCGTACTTAATTAAGACCTCTAACTTTTTATGTTTAATTAATTTTATGCTAGTTTTATATTAGTTTTAATTTAATTCATTTTACGTTTTTTTTAACAAAATACACCAATTCTTTTATTTAGAAATAATTAGATCGAAAGAATGCAGTTTTAAAGTTGCAGTTAGGAGTAAATCGTCACAGTAGTTATAAATTGGTAAATTTCCTGCACATTAGAGATATTGGCATCAGATAGTCAACGCAACCAGCGATACATGTTAGCATGAACCTTTACTAGTAGAAATTAGCATGACGCACTGATATGATTATTATTATAAATAGTATCCGGGAGATACTGCGGAGTTTGCTTGTGTGCACTTCAATATTTGATATGCCACTATATATAACTATATCAGTAACTATATAGTCACGAGGGGGTGCTTGCTTATACTAAATCTTGCCTAGAGTTGTGTTCCCATACAAGGAAACAGTTCTGCATTTTTTTGTGCAATCATTTAATGGGATTAAGTACTTCCATGTAATCATGCACAACCCAGGGAGAACGTAAGTAGAATTTACTTTACAGATTTTCTAACAATCATAAAATTTATAGTGTTTAATTTATTGTCTATGGGTTGATTTTATTATATTTCTTGAATTAGTGAGTTTACTTAGGAATTGGTAATCGTGCTGAAGAAGGAACTACAATAAATAAATAAATAAATAAAAATAAAAGATGAAGGTAAGAAAAAAGAATGAAAGCAACGTGCCAATTTTGCAGAACAAAAACCTGAATTTCTTAACTTCTCCGACGTATGAAACCATGATATGTTACTTTCTGTTTCTCAGGTGCTGCCCAACGTAGTGTAATCTCTAACCCTCTCGCTTTGTGTGTGAGAAGTCCTGGATTCGATTCCCAGGGAGACACATAGTTGAAAAATTGTAAAAGTTTTTTTTAAGGTCAGCCGTCCTGATTGAGGTTTTTTTCTGGGTTTTCCTAATTCGCACCAATACCGAAATGGTATTCCTTCCTTCCCACACTGTTAAAAATGGTTTCTTAAATTCGAGAAAATATTCCTCGTATTTGAGAACATCCGTTTCTTATCTGTGCACCGAGTAATACATTCTTAAAAGTGAGATTTCGATTTTCTCAAATCATTTTGAGAAATAATGACTCAAATGCGAGGAATTATGTCTCATTTCTGAGGGTGCAAATGCTTTCTCAAATTTGAGAAAAAGTGTATTTTTTCTTAAAATTGAGAAAGTAACATTTGAGGAAATGAGACGTATAGCCCCAATTTTGAGAAACACATTTCTCAAAAAGATTTGAGAAATATCTCCCTCAAAAGCGAGAAACGGTGCACAGAAACAGGGTTCTCAAATACGAGAAGACGGAAAAGAATATAAACAAAATATAAACCTGCAAAAAAATTCAAACTATTAGTACACCCAGAATTTATATTAAATAATCACCTACAGTTATAGGTATTGTTTAAAACATAACATTTTAATCTTCACTTCAATTCATGAAAATTCCACGAATACCACGATGACTTGTATTTTAGGTGCGTTACTTATACCTACTGCATCAGACAGTTGAACATTTTTCTTTTCATCACTGTCCACTTTCTCAAGACTTTTCTTTTTCATCGACGTGGTTTACTCAAGATTGTCCCGTTTGATCCGTTCTATTGTAATATAGAAAACAACGTGTCCTACGGGGCTCTAACCCGCCTTCACTTGTTATTGCTGCACTCGTTATTATGTAAATTGAGTACTGAGCTTTGATACATAAAGAGCCAACCTGACTGCTATAGCCTATATAACCTGTATGAGGGGGGGGGGTCAGCGTTCTACACTACAGTACTTTTACTATACTACAGTATACTACCGTAACTTTTAGTGTATGGTAGTGTTTACAATTCACCCAAACTTACGTTCGAAAGTTGATATGTACGCTGCTCCTCGCCGCTGTCACATGACGTGTATTCATACGCCACCTCAGCTGCATCACCTACTGCGTACTCATATCCATTCGCACTCTGCTACAGCTGAAATCCTTTATCTCCTTTCCTGAATAGTAATTAAGCCCATTAATATTACTCCCTAGTAAAACATAGTAATATTATTTCGGTAAGATTGTTATCGTTGTTTTTTAAATCATCTATGATATTGAAAATCACGCACTATTCCATTCTCATTTTTAAGAAATGAGAAAATCTCATAAATGGGAACCTGAAAATTTGCCTTGAGCTCATAAATGAAAACACATTTGGAAATAATGAGACATTTTTCCTCAAATATGAGTAAAAATTACTTATTTTGTTTTGAACATGCATTTTTCTCATTTCTGAGCAAGGAAATTTTTAAGAGTGCAGGCCGCTTCCTTTCTTCTCCATTACTTTTTGCCTCTCTAATTCTTCTGACAGTATAATCGCTGAAGGACGCTATCTCTCACACGTGACGGTCGAGCATAGCTATAGGTGCCGAAAGCCTAGAAATCTAAGACCTAATCTAACCTAACCTCAATTCAATGTGATGTTCCAAAACCGAAATGTTACAGAAAGGGTTCGTAAGGAAGAAAAAGAACGCGACAAAATATATTAACGCATTATCAATAATAGCTTATAGATAATCCATTCGCTACACATGAATATGACATGAAATTCGAAGATCAAGGTTTTTGAACTTCTCTAAGGTTTTAAGCGTTAAGCGAAAACCCTGTGCTATATTTGTTCTTGTAAAAAGACCTGTTAAAGCGCACTAGCGATATGAATAGGAAGGTTCCAGTAATTGAAATGATTTTCTTATTGTTCAAGCAGAAGGATCATCAGCATAGATAGGAATACCTTAAAAGATACAAGAAACGAATGAAAAGGAAGAAAACAAGAGTTGAAAGTAATGTCACTCGGGCAAGACGTAGAGTCAGTTTCAGTGGCGCCAATTCTGAGTATTTGGGGGGTAAGGGCGAGAATTCGACTATGCGTATCCTATGCGTATGTTGTCATGTATCCCATACAGAGATCTAAGCAAAAATATAAAGGTAACCAAGAAAGTTCTATAGCTTTTTATGGAAGTCTCTGTTCAATTGGCCCTCACCTCGTGAGTTAAATACAAATGGAAATAAAGCGAAGGTCAGTTGTTGGTGTGGGTATATCCAACATACTACCTGGTTGTGGCAGTTCAGTTACACCGTGGACTTGCGTAAGGGCAGAGTAAACATGGGACCTCCACAGAGTGTCAGAAGGGCGTGTATGCTGTAGAGTTCAAACTAGGGTCAAATGCCGCTGCAGCGGGGTGAAAAGTATGCCAGGCACTTGTTAAAAGTCTCATGATTATGCGGACAGTGAAGCGCTGGTTTAAAAAGTTTAAAAACGGTCACGAAACACTAGGAGACTCTCCCACGTGCCGGAAGACCAACACATGTTCGAAATGAATATCTTCAGGCAGCAATTGAGGCGTACAGTGGCCAGATCTGTGAAGAACTGGAACTACAATTCAGCGTAAGTAGAGAATCTATTCGGTAGCACCTTCATCAACTTGGGAAACACTACAAGTTGGGTCCATGGGTCCCACATGATTTGACTCCGGGCCAGAAGACAACGCGAGCAGACACCTGTGTTTCTTTGCTGTCTCGTTTGAGGAAGGGGCCATTTTTGGAGAGGGTGTTGAAATGTGATGAAAAGTGGGTCTTGTATGAAGGCTCACGGCTCCGTCATCATTGGTTAGCATCCCATGAACCGATTCCAAAACAGCCGAAACCAGCACTGTACTAGAAGAAGATCCTCCTGTGTATTTGTGGACTACTCGCTGCATCGTACATCGGAAACTGCTACCAGCAGGTCAGAGCATCAATACAACTGTCTACTATGAGCAGTTGAGCATTGTTCAAGAAAAACTCAAAACTCTGGAGCCAGAACTTCTGAATCGCAAAGGGATCCTCCTTTACAGGACAACGCTGAGCCCCACGTGGCTAGGGACACAATTCTACGCCTTGGATGAGAAATACTAGTGCATCCGCCATACTTCCCGGATATTGAACCGTCTAATTATCACCTGTTCCATTCCTTGGACAATCACCTGAGAGCACACCAATTCAAATCCCTAGTAGAGATGCGAAATGCACTTGGTACCTTCTTCGCTTCAAGGTCCACCACGTTCTACCGCGATGAAATCCATGGGCTACCAGAACGTTGGCAGAAGGTCGTCGATGCTGATGGGGACTATTTTTGATCTTCCATGTACGTCTTAGGTGACATATCGATGTTCGAAAGTTGTTGGTGAAAAGACGACAGAATTTTCTTGGTTACCTTTATATGTAAATCTTAAAGGAAAACAAGTTAACTTTGAGAGAAGCGGGGCCCCCTAGCCCCGTCCCCTTCCTCCGGTATCAGCACCCATGGTCAGCATATTCTGAGATCATCTTCCCAATCTATGATATCAATATGAGAATTTCCAACATTCACGTGGAATATATGTTTTGTTTCAAAACCGCGAACCTAAGATCATCATAAATAAATTTAACTTGCGTTAAGCCGTATTGATTAAGGGTAAGAGATGTAAGAAAATGGAAGGTATCTTTAAAACAATGGATTCTGTGATTAAACCAAATAGCTCACATTAATCTTCAAATTTTTCTAAGAAGGCGCTCTCAGAAATGTTATCCATGCGGCCGTTCTACCTGGTTAGCGATCTCATCGGTCTAATGCTGACATCTGTAGATAGTTATTGAACATTTGTCTTTAGGCATTTCTTTCTCGCTAGCTGTGCTAGAAGTAACAAGCTCTATAATAGGGGAATGCTCAGTGGTAAAGTGTTCATTTCTGCCACGTGGAAGCCCCTGTTTGATCCCAAATGTCGCTAATATGCTTTGTAAAGAATATTTTTGTATATTGTTTAATTTAAAATCAGATAGCTCCTGGTCAATCTGTTGAATTGACCTATGTTTAGCAGAAGGGGTCTATGTTTAGCTCTTTTCTCTAAAAAAAATATTACAATTTTGGTAATTTCTGTTCACATTAGATTAGTTTAGGGTAGGTTAGGTTAATCTAGGTAAGTTTAGGTTAGGTTCGATTAGTTTATGTTATAATAGTGTATAGGTCCAGCATAATCTTCCAAAAAATGATAGAATTTCGCTTATTTCTACTGTATTTCAAGTTAATGTGTCTTAATATACTTGAGAATATAAATTCTCTTCCTATTTCTCAAATGTCCCTCTTTGTAAAAATAAATAAATAAATAAATAAAGCACAATGCTCTCGCTAGTGCAATATTGGCTATATATACTTTGAAATTAAACTTCAGATTATTTAAAAGGTCCTTAATGGAACCGTCATCATACGGGTCGTACAGAACCCTGAGAAAATGATGCATAAAGTTTGTACGGTTACGCTAAGGTGCAAGGAAAAGTTAACACTGTTTTTCCTGAACATTAGAGGAGCTACTTACAATAGTTGGACATAAATCTTTTAAAGTCTGAAAAGAGCATTATATAGAGATCTTAAAACATGAAGCATATCGAAACTGACTGAAAATGGATCCTTTGTGCAGTAAGCATAGAATATACAACAACCTTTCAACATATATATTTTACAAGAAATACGTACTACTGTGAATACGTAAAATAAGTTGATGTGAAATATAAGAATTAACGATAGTTTTTAGTTAGTATTACTAATTAAACAAAGTGTGTATTGTCCTTTTACTCAGGGACGTACACCAAGGGTGAGTGCTCATGATCTAGCATCCCTCCCCCAAAATCCATAATGTTCTGTAAATGTAGTCTAATTTTGGAAGTAACTTTTACAAATTTTAATACAATTTATCATTATACTGAATTTGGATCGTGGCAAGGTGTGGATCACTCACGATATGAATTCTTCTGAATGCGCCTGCTGTTGTCGGCAAGTTACACCACATTTTACTTAATAAGTTGCGTTTATTGGACCTATTTTGTTGGCCACGAATGTCACATCTTTTAGCACCATAAATATTTATCAATTGTCTCGAAAACAACAAATGAGATTTTTATCGTCATAGAGAGCATTCAGTTCAGCTGAATAAGATTATCGATTGATATATTGCACTCCAAGAATAAGACGGTCGTAACACTAATATATCAATTTTAGAGAAGTAAACCCTTCTCCTCCCAAAAGTGTTGTGTCCAAAATTAAATATATATATTTTTAGGGTTCCAAACTATGCTCAGGAGCGGATTAAGGGTAGAGCCAATGGAGCCCAGGCTCCAGGGCCCCCAGCCTCGGGGAGGCCTCCAAAATCCCTCTCTTAATTACTAAAATATAGCAATCAACATATTATATTATAGGCTTCAGACCCATGCCTTTTTTCCGCTCGCGGTGTCGCTACAGTTAAGTTTTCTTTCACCAGCGCCTTCACGATATTTATTTTGTGACAGAGTGAGCTATTTGAGATTTTTTTTGTTTTTAGTCTGGAATTATTCGCAACATAGGGCTCCCTTGAAATAGTCAGTTCCAGGACCCCAAATGCCTTAATGCGCCCCTGACTATGCTATGCATAAATGTCGGAAGTCAAGCAAAATGACTGTTCTCAGTCTGTCGACAGATATCAGGGCAAAAATCGGCTAAAAATATTTATTAAAATCGATTCAGTTTTCGAAGGATAGGTTCCATCTCCTCTGTTAGCTCTCTATTCAGACCGGAAATGGTTCAAATTATTCATTACCGGTTTTAACGTTTATAGCAATACAACAAAAACAGTAAATTATAGTGAGTGATGGCTTTCTCATATGGATTCAGCATTAGAGAAAAAGGTTCTGTAAATTATAGTGAGTGATGGCTTTCTCATATGGATTCAGCATTAGAGAAAAAGGTTCTATCTTTGATCTTATCAATTTATTGAAAGGTACTTATAAATTTACTGATTCAAGTTGGAGTATTGAATTCCCGTAGTTTGTAAATCTACTTACTTGTTCTCTTTTCGGGTATAGTAACGTTATTTCAATATGTATAGTATCAATTATTGTAGAGGAAAGAGTTCTTATATACGTACTAATAACAATTACACTAGCTTGCGATTATTTTATTGCATAAGTGCAATACATTTCTGTGATGTGGTGATTGCCACCTAAGCCTAAAACTAAATGTAGTTTTGTCTCTTCACATCACATTTTGTAAAAATTTCAAGATAATAGTTTTACCTATTCATTCATATGCGTCTCAAGCCAGGAGGACTAAACACTCTGATTGGCTGAATGGCGTGAAATTTTGTAACGGTAGCTAAACAACAGCTTATGATGTCCACCTAGCTGCACGGTACGGTAGTGAGCCTAGTGGCATTGTTTTGTTTGCTATATTGCTTTCCCTGCGAACGATTCATACAGTTTCGTTATAAACTACCTAATTGTGCTTAGTGCTTTGAAGCTCCTAATACCGTCGTGTGTGCTTAGTATTTAGTGACGAAAGTGAAGTGCTTGTTCACAGACTTTTCGGAATACAGCGTCGAGGTTGTAAGAATAATCCATATATATTGTTAGATATGTGGGACATTTGTCCCCATGAACAACGGCGCAATATAACTTCCATTGTGCGAAAGGTTTTTCTTGGTATTTTGGTATAGCATTGGGAGATCAGGACACCACATAAGGTTTGTCGAACCTGCATCGAAGAAGTGCGGCAGTGGATGAAAGGTGAAAGACGAGCATTGCCGTTTCGAATCCCCACTGTGTGGCGTGAGCCTACTGACCACAGCACCAATTGCTACTTCTGTTCTGTGAATGTAGAACGTTTCAACAGTAGGAACAGGGCTAAAATTGCTTACCCAACTGCAATTCCATCCGTCAGTTTACCAGTATCCCATGGTCCTGACATACCTGTCCCACAGCCACAAGACCAATTAAACGAAACCTCTTCCAAATATCCTAGTGACAACAATGACGATTTGG
This sequence comes from Thermobia domestica, assembly GCF_964235325.1. Lineage (NCBI taxonomy): Eukaryota > Metazoa > Arthropoda > Insecta > Zygentoma > Lepismatidae > Thermobia > Thermobia domestica. The sequence continues at coordinate 102,533,639 of NC_137460.1, forward strand.
ACTTTGACACAAAGGAATCAACAGAGCCTATACTTTTCGAACAGAAATGGTTTAAATGATTTAGTTCGTGACCTTGATCTCACAAAGGAATCTGCCGAACTACTGGGATCACGACTAAATGAGAGAAACCTGTTGATGCTCGAGACGATGTACTATTAGCACAGGCATCGTGAACAAGAATTTGCTGCTTTCTTTTCTGCAGAAGATAATATAGTATTTTACATCTACATTCCGAAGTTAATACTAGAATTAGGATCGCCTGACTATGATCGATCCCAATGGAGACATTTTGTCGAAGCTTCCAAGCGGAGTTGGAAGTGTGTACTCCCACACAACAGAAACAAACTAGCATCCATTCCAGTTGCTTATTCTGTTGTTATGAGGGAAAGCTACGAAAACCTTGATTTGATGTTGAACAAGATAAAGTACCACGAACATCACTGGCAAATATGTGTGGAATTTAAGTTCATCGGACTTCTGTTGGGTCAACAGTCACGCTATACTAAATTCCCATTCTTTCTGTGTGAGTGGGACAGTCGGGCAAGGGCAGTCCACTGGACTCAAAAGGAATTTCCAGATAGGCAGTGGAATGTTGGTTCCAAAAACTTACAACGAGCAAGTTTTGTTAATGCACATGATATACTGTTACCTCCCCTTCATATTAAGCTTGGATGAATGAAGCAATTTGTAAAGGTTCTAGATACTGAAGGTGAGTGCTTCAAATATCTGTGTCAAAAATTTCCTGGCATCAGTAATGCAAAAATTAAAGAGGCCATCTTCTATGGGCCAGATATTAGGAAAGTTTTTGGTAAGGCAAATTTTGAAAATGTCATGAACCAGAACGAGCGTTCAGCGTGGCAAGCTTTCCGAGATGTAGCGAAAAACTTTCTTGGCAACAGAAAGGATCCAAACTATAAATACATTGTGGAAAGAATGCTACTGTGTTTTAAAGAATTGGGTTGTAACATGAGTTTGAATGTGCATATGTTGTTTTCTCATTTGGACTATTTTCCAGACAATCTTGGAGTCGTGAGTGAGGAACAAGGAGAGAAATTTCATCAGGGCCTCAAAAAACCCGAACGTCGTTATCAAGGAAAGTGGAATTGCAACATGCTTGCAGGTTACTGCTGGGTGTTGCAGAGAGAAGATTCTGCCACTAGTTACAAGCGGGCCGCGACAAGACACAGTTTTTCAGGGAAGAGGCGTAAAACACACTATTGTGGATTTTTTGTTCGGCATGTCATGACCTTTGGGTGCGTTATTTCTTCCTTTAAAATGGCACAGATGAGAGCCCAAATTCAAAAGCACTATGGAATTTACGTTTGCTAGCTTTAAGAGTCTTACTGTTTTATGGTGAATGCTTATCCTTAAACATTGCTTCTTTTTTCCCGTTTTCTTGCCTTGTTTATTTCTAATATCGTGATTACAAATTAACTTACTGTCGCATACAGCACTAGAAATACAAATATAAGATATTAATATTGTTTATATTAGTAAGTGTATCAGTATTCGTAGCAGTGTTATGAATAGCAATAAACCATTAGATACATTGATATTGGCATTGCTAATATGCAATTTGCAAGAAAACCTGATGTGCAATGACTAAACCGATTTTTGTTCTGAATTCGGTACACCTGAAATATGAAACGTTGCCTACTATATTTCATGCAATGATCCAAAAGTTAAAATTCGCAGGCTAGTGTTACTATAAGTATATTTAAAAATTGATAATTTAAAACCTAGTTTGAGTTACGACCGTCTTATTCTAGGGGTGCGATATGTTTCATCTTTGGAGATTTGTTTCTAGATATGAACTTCATATCAAAATTGCAAGTACAGAACTTCAGAATCATAAAACTTAATACTTATTTTACTATAAAAGGTCTTTTAAAAAATATTGTCTTTTTATTATTCTACCGGCTAGTGCAGAATTTTAACCTCTTCTTAGTAAGAATATTCGTCTTTTAGACTAAAATACATTATGATTGTCTTTTAAAATTCACGAGAATTTCCTATGTACATTGATGTACAAAATACATCTCTATCTACACCTTTACGAAACTAATAAGTTCCATTGAAATTAGTATCATCCTGTGTTGGAATGTTTCATTATTATTCCTCATCACAGAAGTGTGATGTTAAAATGAAACTGTCTACATACCTATTAGAGCTTTAATTTTACTCGATTTCGGGTTGAGAAAGGCTGTTTATTATTGGAAATATTCACAACAAACAAGAAATGATCTTTTTCCTTTTTGAAGGGAAGTAGACCATGAATTTACATTGAATATAATATAAATTGAAGGGTGTGAAGCACGAACATAGTATTCCTTAATTTTGCAATTGTTGAGTTTTGCAGCAGCCGATAGAGAGCAACGCACACCGCTTCGTTTAACCTTGACTGTTTGATCCTTCATCTGTAGTCTTAAAAAGAAATTAAAAAAAAAAAAAAAGCTTTCCGAATTTGAAAATGAATTCTGCAGCAGAAAAACTCTAATTTCCTCAAATAGTGAAATTGTGGGTTACAATGTTCTTATCTTACACCATTCAATTCTCCTATTCAAACCTTGAGGAATTTTCGGAGAAATTAGTGAAGATACCTTCGGTATTAGATCCTTTATTATACCTTGTTGCTTGACGTGGACGCTGGTATTTCTCATGATTCCTGGACTAGAAACTGAGGTATGTAAAGACACAATGGAGTACAGATACACTTCCATTCGGAATTATTTGCAACGTAAACAGAATTAGCAGGAAATGATTGAATACAGCATAGAAAATAACATATCTAAAATCCGTCGACCAGACGTTTGGGGAAAATCCGTCATCTTGAATTTTTGCTGGGAACATTTTCTCGCAAGTGAATTTAAAAAGAATGCTTTCAGCTTCTAATTCATTCGAAAACAAATGAATAATTAGCTTTGGCAACAACATTCTTATCGCTAAAACAGCTTTAAATCCACTGAAGATTATTTACCTTACACTTCTCTCAAATATATACAAAACTGACAAATGTGCGATAAGTAGTTGGGCGACAATAGCAGTCTACGTTTAATGTGGACGTTGCCAGCATCCGATTCCGTCGATCATTTTTAAACTAATTGCAACATAAATATTTTTAGTGCCATATTATACATGGTAGTATAAACAGTAACATATCAAAAATGTGCCTACAAATACTTGAAGTATAGCCTCCATCTTGATTTCTTAAGAAGAATCTTCCGACGCACGGGATTTTCTTAAAGAATAATTTCGTTTGAAGCTCGTAATATTTGTATTATTACACGGTGTATCTCACTTCAAATAAATTTCATCCGAACATTTCCGCGCATTAGAAGATTCCTGTGAAAAAATCATGATGACAGCCTTCTCTCAAATATTTTGAGAACATTTTTGATACGTTACTTTATACGATTCCATACATACAATTTGAGACTAAAACTTTGACAATGCAATCAGTATAAGAGGACTATTAAGATTCAAATCTCACATAAAACCTGAACGGCAAAAAAGTTTGACGAAACCCTTCCCGCTTAACTATTTATCATATAATAGCAAGTTTTTTGAAGATTTGAATGAAGTATACTTAAACGAGCCAAAATCGATTTGTAGCTCACGTTATAATACGACAACCTAGAAGTGCAAACAAAATTATTTTTAAAAATGTCCTTGCGAAAGGAGATTCCCACCAAAAGTTCAAGATAGTGGCTTTTCCCCCAAACATTTGGGTAGCGAAGACTTAAATATAGCGATCAATTTAACACTTACATTTTCTCAATGTATTCACCATTACACTGTACACACTTTTGCATCCTCGAGAACCACTTTTGGAAGCAGTGTTACCAATCTTTTTCTTCAACTGTTGAAAGTTCATTCTCGTAAGCCACTACAGCTTCTTCAGGGCTGCAAAATCTTTCCCACGCATGCAATCTTTGATCCTGGGGAACAGAAAAAAACACGGGGCCAGGTCAGGGCTATACGGCGGATGAGTCATAAGTTTGACCTCCGTAGATTCTAAAAACTGAATTGTGATGTTATCCGTGTGTGCGTACGCATTGTCATGATGAAACAGGATCACACGCAATCCAGTTCTTGGACGACGTTCCCGAAGCTTCTGGAACACTTTTGTTAAGCAAACAGTGGTGTACCACTGAGCAGTAACAGTCCTTTGTTCTTCGAGTGGAACAGTTGCAACATGGCTAGATTTTGAGAAGAAAGTTGCAACCATCTTCTTCCCCACACCTCGCGGTCGCTTCACTTTCGTGGGTGGATTTTCGTCTGAAAATATCCAAACTGTAGACTGGCGTTTATTTTCAGAGTCAAATTGTTAGATCCAAGTCTCATCACCACTAACAATGTCAGAGACGCGTCGAGAATCGCCTCCATCAAGTCTTGCAAGCATTTCTTCACACCATTCCACACGCATGCGCTTCTGCTGTTCAGTCAAAGTGTGAGGCACCCAACGAGATGAAACATTCCTGAGCCGAAGACGATCATGAAAAATTTTTGTTACTGCTGGCGATCCTATGTTCACTGTAGATTCCATGTGCTTGAAAGTTGTTCGAGGATTTTCTCGAATCATTTCTTTTACAGCAACAATGATTTCATCTGACACAACTGTTGCCGGACGTCCAACTCTCTCTTCATGTTTAAGCGATGTCCGGCCTTTTCTGAATTCACCAAACCACCGAAAAATTGTAGCACGGGAAGGAGCAAGGTCCCCAAATGCTCCCTGCAAACCGTCAAGGCTTTATATCTCGTTCAAACCACTTTTGAAATCGTAAAGGTTCATTGCCCGAAAATGTTCACTTTCGAGCTCCATTCTAGACAACCGAATACTGCTCACATCAACAAACAAGTGAAGGCGATACGGCCACGCCGATAAGCGAGGCGAGTTGAAACTTGCTTCGCTTCTTCACTCTAGATACCACTATTGAACGCAATTGTTGGAATTCAAATAATGTGCCACAACAATGCGTATCTCAAAACTTTCGTAGTGACCTTTATATTGGTCTCTAGACTGTAGTGCAAACAAATTCATTTATGTTGCAACTAGTTCCGGATCAAGTCAAAATTTGGTGCTCATTGTCTCAACTAGAAAGGTAAATGTTTTCTTTATTTGATATATGGTACAGACAGCTTAGATTTTTGAATACAATATTAAGAAAACACCAATTATATTGTGCTATGCCGAGACGTATGCAGAAATTTATTTCGCAGATTCAAATTCCATGTCAAAAAAAATTATATTATGATTGGTAAATTTAACCCTAGAATTAGATTAAATTAACTGAAACTTTGGGATTTTGGAGGGACTGGTCTCCAGGGCTGTCACTGGTTTTATGGCAAAAGATCTACGTGTTTCAGTAATAAGCTCACAAAAATGTAAGAAAGGAGGGACAATTTTTGAGAGTAACTTCAGTTCGCCTTACATTCAAAATTTGAAACTAGAGTAATACGTGTTAACGATGGTAAACACTATTATTGACCTATTGGAACTAAAACATAAAAAAATACCGTGTTTGCTGTTGTGGCCGCTATATCTCCTTTCGAAGCACACTCTTGACTATTTAACTAAAATTAAATATTTATTATTTGCTCAGTCCCCACTTGAGAGTAACTTACTTAATAACCTCCACTTCACTCAAGAAATTATACTATTATTTTTTCTTCCAAATAAAATTAAATTTAAATTACGCAAAAATCGCATTAATTACCATCTGCTCTCTCTCTCTCTCTCTCTCTCTCTCTCTGTATATATAGTAATAATTAGTGAATTAGGAAAATTAGAAGTTAGCTTGAACTCTTCATTTCTCCATTAGTTATTGGGGTAAGGAAAACAAGAAATTTGTATGCATCTAGGGACGGAGTGGCATCCTGAGATTATATGAGAATATTTATTTTGTAATTAATAATTAATCTTCACACTAATTCCTCCAACTTTTCATTTAATTTCTTTGATATGAACAAATCCTAGGCAACGAACAGGTATTTATTAGTGGACATATATATATATATATATATAACGTGGAGTTTCTAATTCATGTGTGGTCTCAGGGGCAAAATAATAAAATCTACGTACAAACCAGAAGATTTTCTAGTGTCTTTAGACAACAAGAAGCAAACAGCCGCCCCACCGAAATCGAAAACAACTACACTTAAGCAGTCCAATGCTTCACAATCACCCACTTCGAGTAAGTCTGAAGATATGGATTTCACGGTAATAGGAACGCTAAAGCGATGTAGGTCTTCTTTAGCAAACATCAACAAGGTAGAATATCTCATTAATAGTCCCTCGGAGCATCCACCTCTCCCACTCAGTAATAAGTTCGATGTTTTGTCCCCAGCAAAATCAGATGATGCTAGAACTAGCACTAAAACTGCTACGACAAATCAGCCACCCAGTTTCAAGAATCCTCCGATTTTCATCTATGCAATTACCAAAACCTATACATTTATTTTGACCTTGTCACGATCATTGAAGGAGTCCCCTCTAGCTCAGCCCACTCAGCAAACAAAGATTATTATCATTCTATCAGGACTTAATGTGAACAAACGAAAATTGAGTATGCCACAGGGGTAGCAAAAAGTGAAAGGCCTATTAAGGTGGTTGTCCGAAAACTGCCTATTGACACTGACTTAGACGATTTGAATAATGAATTTATCCGACTGGGCTATAAACCAACAAGCGTTCATCAAATGTCTAGCATAAGCAAGACGGATAACAAGAAAATTATGATGCCACTGTTATTGATTGCTTTGGAACGAACTGCAGCTGTTAAAGAGATCTATGCTATCAACAACCTACTTCATTACAAGGTCCAAGTCGAACCATAGAAGCCTCTCTCGGTGCTACAATGTTACAGATGCCAACGCTTGGGGCATTCACAGGACACCTGCCAAGCGCATCCGCGCTGTCTAAAATGTGGGCAATTTCATTTTACCCAGTCCTGCAGTAAATCAGACTCCTTCACACCCGCCACTTGCGCAAACTGTCAGAAAGATTACCCGGCAAATTACCGTGCCTGTCCGGTATTCAAATCCTACTTTGAAGCTCTTAGATTGTCGGCACAGCAGCCGAGGAAACTTCAAGATAAAGCCGAGAAAAGTTTGAACAAATTATCAGCAGAGACAATTTCCAATCTCACTATTGTTAATATCCAACCTTCGGCTACGGATAATGAAGACGCTGAAGCTTCAACTGCTTCCCACACCCAACCAGCTTTTGCCGAAAAACAGGAGAGCCCTAAAGAAGACCTGGACATAAAGTCTGTTCTTTCATTCCTCAAAGGGTTACATTTCCACAAAATAATAACGCATATTAAACGTGGTATTACCCGTTTCCGACAAGCAGCAGATTCAGCTTCCAAGGCTGCACGAGTAATAGAAACAATAGCGGAAATGGTTGACGATTGCTGTTTCTAACTCCAGCATCCTACATCATACACTTATCCTTGCTACATAGAATGCAAATAGTCTCGAGGGGAAGAAACAAATGCTTATTAGATTTCTCACACATCATAAAGTTGATGTCATGTTTAGATAGGAAACACACTTTACTGCTCGGATCACTACTTGGCGACTACCCAATTAATTTGTCTACTGACAGGATACAGAGGGCAGACACAAAGGACAATTACTTCTTATAATCAAAAAGGCATTCCCAGTCAGGTTCATTACAATACCATCTCTACTTACATTGGAGGCACTTGCTGTTCAGCTAATAACTCCAAGAGTTCCATTAATATTGGTCACCGGGTACAGGTCCCCGACCACAAAACTAGAGCCCATTGACTTCGATTTTATTTGTAACTTAGAGCCAAAAGTAATCTTAGCTGGAGATCTAAATGCTAAACATGGAGAATGGAACTCTATTACACCAAACACTGCTGGAGACGCTTTACACGAATATCTCCTCACGTCCAACTTCATCATCAGTGCTCCGCCAGACACAACCCATCATCCACAGTTCGGCGAACAACACGATGTGCTTTACGTCGCTCTTTGCAAAGACGTATCCTTATACCGCCCATCCTTATGATTTAGACTCTGACCACGATCCAGTCATTTTTCACGTCTCACACCGCAGCATCACCCATCCTTCCCCTATCTTTAGGCAATAGAAACCGATTGGGATATATTGAAACAAAAACTAAACACTATGATCGATCTACGAGATCGGCCAGCCGCCATTGAGGACATCGACCAATCGGTTTCTCACATCACATTAGCACTTCGAACAGCAGAGGCAGCGAGCTTCACTAACAAATGCTCTCCAACGCACACAGGTCAATGCGACAGTCTACATCTGCAGATCTATCATCATTTAAAACGTTGGGCTAGATGCCGATGGCAGAACACATTACATTCAGCATACAAAACATTATGGAATAAACTGCGTGCGAAGCTCAAGATGCTCACACAGCGACAAAATCAACATTACTGGGAAGATATCTTTCGAAATATCGCAGCAAATGATCTTAAAATTTGGAAATACCCTAAATCCTTTAAGTTTGCTGCAAATGCTTCCAAAGCTAGAGTCCTTCAAGGACCACAAGGACTGACTCAAGACCCTCAGTCGCAAGCGGATAATTTCGCTGACTCTCTGGAAGAACAGTTCCAGCCTAACAGAGCACGTCTTGATCCCTATTTCAAACAGCACATCCGAACATATAGCATAAATACACAAAATCCTACACATGACATCAATTTAGTTACACCTCGAGAAATAGAAAGACATACCAAATGTCTGCCGGCGAAGACAGCATCTGGGCACGACAAGATTCGATCTGAGATCCTAAGACACCCAACCAAAAAAGTACTGATCTTCCTAACCTATTTATTTAATGCCATCTTACATTATGCTATTTCCCGAAGACCTGGAAAGAATCTGTATTATCACCATCCCCAAGCCTGGAAGAATCCATTTCTCCCGGAAAACTATAGGCTGATAAGTCTTCTACCACACCTGAGTAAACTCTTTGAACGTGTGTTTCTCTGGAGGCTGAAACAGCATGTAGATACTAGAGCCTTCTACCATTCCATCGGTTCGGGTTTCGTGCCCTACATAGCACTACTACACAACTCGTGCGAGTAGTGGATCATTTACAATGGCTTCCAATAGAAAACAACACACCCTTGGAGTCTACCAGGATGTCTCAAAAGCCTTTGATAAAGTCTGGTTAGTAGGACTATTATATAAACTATACACGCAAGGTTTTTCAGATCGTCTTCTGCATTTATTGCGTTCCTACCTCATTGGCAGAAAATTTCATATGTCTGTTGACGGTGTTAAGTCCACGTCTAGACCTATTAAAGCAGGTGTTCCCCAAGGCGCTGTACTTTCACCACTTTTATATAATCTATACACAGCAGATATCCCGACCTTACCCCATTGCTTTGTTGCAACATACGCCGACGATACTGCCTTTTTCACGACCAGTAGCTCACTTGCACAGTGTTACATCTACATGCAACGTCAACTCATAGGTTTTCAAGAATGGACAAGACGTTGGACAATCAAAATAAATGCAGATGAAAGCTGATCTGTATCCACAATCAGAGACGCATCCGCGCCCATTGAAATCTAAATTATGAAAACGCACGTATTCCTCATGCTACGCACGCCAAATATTTGAGAGTAACTTTAGATCGTGGTCCAATGTTCGCCGTACACATGAAAGACATAAAACAGAGTATTACGAAAAATCTCAGCGTTGTACCCGATCTTGCGCTGTAGCTCCCTTTCTGACGAGGTCCGAGTTCACATCTTCAAAATGATAATCCTGGCTACAATCTCTTATGCATGCCCTGCCTGGCAACATGCTTCACATAGTCACATAGAAACTCTCGAAAGTGTGCAAACTCGAGCTGGTCGTATAATCACTGGTCACGATAGATATAGAGGAAATAGCCAGATCTTGGAAGACTTAGAGCTACCCACTGTCGGAGACGTTCTACGGCATCTCTTCAATAAGTTCTGGAGTACTTTACCAAGACATATAAATCCAGCTATAACTAGCATCGGCACCGAATGCGCTTTGCGGAACGTCCATCGAACAGTTGCAGATGTAGTCTTCCATACATAACAAAACAATAGTAACATCTAACAAACCACCAGCACATTTTGATATATTCTTTATAACATATTACTCATGGAGTCAGGGACTCCGACCCGATATTCTATACCTAACCACAAAATGACCGTGACTTTTGTTGCTATTGTAGCATTTTAATAGATAGAAAGGAGTGAGACAAAAAAAAAATATGATCTTAGGTTGATCTTAAGACGATTTCAAGTTAAAATATGTGGTGTATCATGATGTTGTGGAATAAACAAGCATATGTATGAAATCGATAATCGAAGATAACTCAAAGATTCATGCATGTTTTATTATATGTGCCAGCTATAGAAGTTTATTCTTGTTATATTTTGAGTCTTTTTTTATTTTTTGTTTTGTTAATAAAATTTTGTTATGTTAACTTTATTCCAATGTGTTGTCTGTCAAATCAAATATCTACTCAAATCTGCAACCAATGAAGGCTGAGTATTCAAATGTGCTTAACAATGATCTTTCTTCCAGCTATATTCTCATTTTTACTTGCGCTAAGCGACGTTGTAAAATACATACCTGTTGGGGATACCTTTCTTAGGAAGGACAACTTCCTTCTTTCTTTCTTTGCACTTTTTGAAACTTCGTCTTCGTGAATGTTGAGCTTTCTGGGAGGGGGCTGATAATAGTGACATTGCAGTCCCTCAACCACGGTACAGAAGGGGACAAATATTATTTTTGAAACAAAATTAGTTTTCCATTAAGATAGTCTTCATTGGTATAAAAAGTCAAGCGGGGTCGAACCGGATATTTGGTATATGTTAGGGAGTATCGTTGCTTGTTTAATAGTCAAATGGCAGTAGGCGGTGACTGTTCGTTATTTATGGAATAGAATTTAGTACATAGTGAAGATGATATTAATATGTACACTCATGTCCAAAATTATTGTCATATCTATAAATATGTTGTTGGGAATATAATTTGATAACGGATTCGCCCGGTATTTCTTATAATGGGTTGGTATGTGTATAATTGGTAAAGACATGTATGTGGCAAATTTCATGTCAAAATAGTAGTAAATAAGAACAATGAAACGAAAATAAAAATGGTCTTACTTTATAAATCAATTGCAGTATTTGCTAATGCGGAGCATTCTAAGCTAATTTTGTTTCCTTTTAATCCATTGAAACATTAATGGTAACATGGAAGATTTCATCAGAGGATCTCGAAGCCCCAAATAGTGATATGGTCTGGGCACAGGCCTTGGAAAATATGAATAAAGCTTGGGAGGATATAAAAGGTTATATAACAAACGTACTTTCCTTGTAACTTTTTCTGTGAGAGATCGTGTTTTGATTAAATCCCAGCAAAAGTCGTTCTTACAGGATAGGATCACAAAATCATTGGAATATCCACGATGGGTTCCGGTAACTATGGTCTAACTCTGTCTATAAACAGAGTATGAATACTCCACTATGTAAAACCGATGATAATAAGGTACACTCTAAATACAGTACCCACTATTTCAGAGGTACAAAACGGTCGTTTTGTACCCATTGATTTAGCAGGGATATGGTACCTAAGAAGCAGCAGGTACAATGTACCTCTGATTTCTTAGATACAAATACGGTTCATGCGTAGTAAAGCGCCTAATATCATGGGTACATGTACAGTCAGAAATATTAAGTAATATTAAGTATAGGTTGGAGCTATCATTTCATATACCTTCAACCTATATTTCATTTTTTCTGACTGTACCTATTATATGAAGCCGCGTTGACTCAGTGGTAGACGGTTCACCTCTGGTGCATGGGGTTCCTGGTTCGACCCTAGCTCTCGCAAAGTGAACTTTATGGTTGACAAACACTGTGTGCGTGGGTTTCCTCGAGGATTTCCCGTTTCCTTCCACTTTCTTCGTTCCACCATTTCATTCATTTCTCATCATCACCGTCTTCTTTAGCCCAGGCGGCATAACCGAGGAACGTAAAACTCAAAGTTTTCATTTCATTTTGTACCTGTTTCTTGATAAATACAAGGTGACACAGTCAATACCAATTTATATCTAGATTACAACACTTAATAACATTTGCTATTATAGCTTGTAATCTAAGCATTTCCTAGTCAACATTAAAAGTCACAACCACTCTGATTAACGTAAATGTCGTGTGAAGTTCTCTATAAAACTTAGATGGGCGCGGGAAAACTTTCTGGTGAGATAACGTGAATCTGTTGTCCATTACAGAAGTAGAAATATTTGTTTAATCTATATTTTTAAAACTCTTAAATGGAAGCAGGGGTCATGTGACGCATTATCTTAAGACTGGATTTTAATAGAAATTCAAAGGCGAAGTCAGTTTCTCAGTATTTGTACTCTGCTACTTTTCAGCAATGACTTTATAAATGATACTAAAATTAGGAACAACATGCAATTGGTTACATGAACAGTAATAATGAAACACTCACTTTTTCAATGAAGTTCTCATGAAATACTAGAACAAACTGAGGTGGGCTCCTTTTTCCATTTAAGATTATTTTTAGACAAATCCAACATGGCAGCCTCCAAAATAGCTTACAGAACACATTATACTGTTAGGAATTTCCCGCACCCACGTAAACCCATTTACAATTATACCTCTTTCAATTAAGTGCTTCACTCATTCCGACATCAATGTAACTGTGTAATCATGTTTTAAATAATACACCATAATTAAACACAGAGATTGGATACAATAGTATACAAAAGTATAATTTTAAAAAACTTTCAAATAGATCAACCATATATTTCTCCTGATTTTAAACACAAATATTTATTTGATTTGAAATGCTTGAATATATTTTAATTGAATGATAAAAACTTGAAGGACGCGCCTCCTCATTTAAAAATGGAGAATCTGTCCTTCCAGAAGAATGTGAACCTCCCATAAGAGGTATTATGCAAAGAATAAATATGGGTGTGATCTTATCCATCAAACATTACCTTTAGAAAGCATCTCACCTTTAGTTAGTGAACTAACGTACTTTTTTTTTTTGCTAAGATTGGATGCCATACAGAACTAAGTCTTCCTTTCTCCTAAGTGATGCTTTCTATGCCGCCACAAATATGCAAAGTCCTCTTAACTGTGGGCAAATATTGTAGGATCTTTCGGACGTTCAGCCTTCCCTGAAGGATGTTTAAGTTACAAGTTTTCTTATTAAAATAATGAAAACACATAAAAATACCATCGATGATATTTTCCATATCAAAGCTTTGCTTTTATCAACCCAAATAAACAACATAATAGCTGAGCAACGCAAATACCTTTCATTAAGATCTAAGATTTTAATTTTTAATAAAACTATTTATTTGCTCAGTTACTATTTCATTTTACTTGGGGCAAAATGCCACATATTCTTCCTCAAGCTGTGCAATGGGAATGATGAAAAATACTTCAGGTTGCGCGTGAGGACTCACACCGATTAAAGTATAACAAATAAAATAAAGCAAATCCGGAAGCTACGCGAAAAATTTCAAGATGAACCTCGGACCAGACAGGTTTGTTTTGGGGGGAGGAGGGGGCGTAGCGATGATAATGCAAATTTGATGTTTTAACAGGTTATTGTTCATAATTTTTCTCTGCTACATTATATAATCTTATTAAATAATAAATAAACATCATTATTTTAAAATGAAGTGCTAAAAATACTTGATATACATGAACATAATTCAAGTGAAACAAAGCTAAGTTTATTGCTATTGTTTAATTGCTATTATTACAATTGTATTTCTTATAATTTATGCTATTTTATATGGTGTCTACTGTACGCCGCGTTTGATGTTTCGTGTCAAAATAATTGTTTGCAAGAGTCTCAGGAACAGTACAAACAAAGTTGGGTATAATAAGTAATAAATACATAAGAGCAGCAAGCAGGCCTCTTTGATATCTCAGCTGTTTCTCCATTTCCTGTCCACAGGATTTTCGATTCGGCAGTATAGGACAGGGTTGATCCTTGAGGTTTCAAGGTTTCTTGAAACGATTCCTGTAATATATATATCCAAATGGAATGAGTATAGATATGTTTAATAAAATATAAGGAATACAGTATTTACATAAAGAAATACAATCACGAAATAACAATGCTATGTAAAATATACAATAATTATCTTATCAAGTGTAGCTACATCAAAATTGAAAAGGTTTTTTACATAGTGTCATTATGTAGACGACACGTTAATTCTCTATAAAGAAGACAAACAAATTGAAGTGCTACTTAGAATGCATAACAATATTAATTTTAAAAAACGAAATATATGTATTTTTTAAATATGTTATACTTTGGTACGCTATTTAGTGGTAACATGCTACAAAAATTGATAATTTTATTTCGGATACAATTGTTCTTGTTAAAACCCTGTATTTTCGTCAGGGTTTGCCCAAGTGGGCGCAGCCCAGCCCAAGAAAACTTGTGTCATTTTTTTGGGTTTTACCTACCTGGATTTTGAGCTTCTGGTGAGTGTATTACCCATACAACTAAGCTGATCACATTGAATTTTTTTTTTTTTTTTTTTACGAAATTTGGACTTTTAGGTATACTACAACATTCAATATATACTAATTAAGTCTTTTCTAGGACCTTTGTAAAGAACTGAGTGAATTGAATGAATAAAAGAACTCTGCTTGAGATAATTATAGAATTAATTGAGATAATTATATAATTAATTGAGATAATTATCCAAATTAATGTATAAATTATGCTTATTTCCACGGTTATATTTTGTGGGCTAAAGGAGGCGGCGATGAGAAACGAATGAAATAGTGGAATGAAGAGAGTGAAAAGAAACGGGAGAACCCAGAGGACACCCACGCACACGGTATTTGTCCTTCAAAAAAGCCCACTTGGAGAGAGCTGGGATCGAACCAGGGACCCCACGCACCAGAGGTGAACGCTCTTCCACAAAGAAACCGTGGCCCCATTTGAAGTAAAATATGCAATTTTATATTTAAAGTTTCGATGTACACCAAATAAAGTTGCGAACGGTCCCGGGCTCAATTCCCGGTGGGGACACTCGATCGAAAAAGTGTAAAAGCTTTACCAGGCAAGCCATCTTGAATGAGGTTTCCTGGGTTTTTCTCATTCACACCAGGTGAATTCCAAGATAGTACTTGACATACAGGTCCCACGCCGCTTCCTTCCTTCCCTTTCCTTGGATAGTTGATCCCGAGAAACGTCATCTCTCATGTTCATTTCGCTGGGCTAGGATGTAGACAGCCCAGAAGTCTAAATCCTAACATAACTTAAATAAAGTTGCATTATCAGAAATGAACCGTCCTGAAATAAGTGCTCGGGAAGTTCCCGTAATTAAACGCACAAAGCATCGGCAGTGAATACTTCAACAATTAAATCATTTATTTTATATTGCAAAATATTTAAGTTCATGTAAGACAGTTTTAAACATTTACTTTAGAACAAAGATATAATTCATATTGTACAAATTAATATATTTCGTAATAATATTATTAGACACTCCTGTTCACTTGCCCCTTTAATTTGTTTTTTTTTTTAGATCGTACTTTTTATTGAGAAATTAGGAGTATTTTTTAATCTTCTAAATGTTAAGCGATTGGATGCAATTTCCATGATTTGGTACTTTATTAAACGCTTAATTCATTCTAGTTACCAGGTAGTAACAAAGTTAAAGTTGAACTCCCCGATGGTCTAGTGGCTAGCATGGGCACTTTCGATGTAGCAGGTCCTAGGTTCAATTCGCGGCGGAAAGTCTGCAAAAATTTGAAAGATTCTGATGGTTGGGATTTCACCTTAAATTGAAGGTCTACGTCCCATGCAGGCCCGCTACTGAATAGGGATACTAAACTTCAATAACCAACCAAATAAACTTAATGTTAACAGATAGATTTCCAAATTAACAGATAGATAAAGGATAGTAATATTAAGTAGACGACGGGGACTTTAGCTTCTTATTGCAGCATCTTCAACAACACATTTTTCATCGTTGGAACCAAAACTGCGAACAGTATGTACTATTAGTATCATAATACGTATTTTAATATAGGCCTAAATAATATTGGATTTTATTACAAGTTCGCAATCTTGGTTTCAGAATATTTCGCCCTAGACACTTTAAAATCACGAGAGGTAAAAAGAAATATTACGAAAATATTGGTAACACATTGAGTACGAGCATATTTTTGACCCCAGGGAATTTCCTCCGGGTCGCCTCCTGAAACCATTACTGCAAGTTCGGGTTAAGTTGGTTGGGTGTATTAGGAAGGGAGATTCCATTGCCTTTCCCCTCTGCGTCGTCACTGTTCCTATACTCAAACTCTGAAAGTGAGAAAAGCACGGAATTCAGTCTCTAGAAAACAAAAATAGAAAATCTTGATGAGATCTTTATGTAACAGTGAGTAGAAAATCGTTGCAAATTGTGACAAATACAATCTTGAAATATAAATCACATTTTAACACTTTTACCCCACAGACATTTAGGTTTAGGTATTTCTTAAAAAGAAAACAAATTAAATCTGAGAAAACCTATATGGGCCCAGGTGGATTGTTTTTTTTCGAACCCTGAATTTTGAACCCTGATTTTAGTAACTCTTGACTTTGGCCGGACACGAAGCTATTAGCTGTTAAGATTCTAAAACCCACAAACAACCATGCCGCACTCAGAAGTCGAACCTGGAACGTTGAAGTCGGCGGCCTGACGCTTCAAAGCACACGGCTACTTCAGTCAACTCTCGTTCTCATGTACAAAATCAAGTAAAGGGTGATACAATACTTCTTTCAGAACTTCAGAAGTACTTTCAAAGTACTTTTAAGAAAAAGAAAAATATATACAATAAAACAAATATATGTATATACTGTATATATATATATTGTTAAAACTTCAGTAAGTCCATGGTAAAGAGCGGCAGATCGCCGAAAGATCTATGCAACTTTAGATAAGTATGGTTTAATGCGTTAAATTTAGCATTCAAAATACAATGAATTGTATGTTGAGCATTCATTGACATAGTAATTAGAGCAATTTCTTCAGAAGTGTTGTGTGATTGGAAAACGAAACTGGTACATATGATTACGGATATTGGTACAGTAATTAATTAATTGGAAGTTTACTAAATGTAATAAATGTATACACATACCTTTAATTATTACTGCTATTTAAAGATAGCAATATTTTCTTATTTTAATGTTAAGAGAACATTTACTTGATCTTCAAATATCAAAGCGAATATTTCTTACAATAGGGCATTCTGTTACTATCTATGGCTCATAAGATATGGCATTACTTATTGAGATCACAATGCAAAAGCGAAGAAACGAAATTAATCAAATTGCGTTGTCCCAAGTCATTTTATTCCAACGGAAAATAAAGAATGTCCTTCTGTATCCTACTGCCATATAACCAGATTTTACTAAAATACACGAATATTGCATAAACATACTATTCAAAATTCCTTCCTCAATTTACTATAATTACTGATGACGATCTTAGAAACATGCTAAACATTGATGTTGCGATTTCTAATAAATTTATTTTCGAAATAATAAAATTTGCAAAAGATAAAAATAAAAATAAATGGTTAAAATGTCGTACAATACCATTACCTATGTTAAACGGGTTAATAAGTCGACACTGGCCTTATTCAAGGCACCATTACAGCATTTGCCTAGTACGACTGAGACAAACCAGGGAAAGACTTCAGTCAGGATAGGCGGTTGCTGAGCACGAACCCAGAACCTTCCCAATATGAAGCCAACGCTCTACTAACTGAACTAAGGTCGCTCGGTGATATAAAACAATACTTTAATATAATTACCTCTAACTCCAGTAAGTAGTGAGATAGATTTTCTATTGAATTTGCTAAATTTAAGCACTCACTAGATGAACCGGCCAAGGGTTCATTTGGTATGACACAGGTTTGTTTTTTCTCTTTTGATTTCAGTTTTTGCCTCTTTCTTCGCTGTGCCAATCTTACGAGAATATAATACAAAGAAACGCTGGAGAGAATTGTTACTTATATTTTATCAGTACGAAGCTAATTCATAATTATAAATCAAAATAAAAGTTACTGTTCTTTAAAGCTGAAGTAACATACTTGTATTATACTCGCGCTATTTGTTCCTATTACATCAGACAGCTACACATTTTTCTTGTAATCGATGTCTACTTTCGAAAAAAAAATCTATTTTCTCATCACTGCCTTGCATAAGGACGTTAAGGTCAAAATTATTTATATTCATATGTAATCTAAATAAATAAATAAATTTATTTAAACTCCAAAAAACTTTTTTTAAAAGAAAAAAAAGTTTTTTCCAACCCTGTGTAATAGACAGACACTGGTACCCAACAAAATATTTTCCACCAGTTGTATCAGGTAATATTGAATGTTAGTAGCGTAACATATTTTGGGGCTCCTATAAACATAAATTACACATGAGTAGAATCACAGTACTTACACATAAATTGTTGAACCTATCAGGAAAGCTTAACGAAGTGCTATTTGTCTGTTTGTTTTGTTTGAGATATTGCATTTTCTATTTGAGTTTGCGGTACTGAGCAAGGAACACTTAAATTTTGAAGCTGCCGTATATTTTACTATTTTTTGACCAATTTTAAGTTAGCACCGTTCACGAAAAGAAAAGAGAGCTTGGTAAGTTGTAGGTCCGGTTGCTAAATCTTTCCTTCAATCGTTTTGACGTTAACTTTTTTTTATCTTAATTGCTAAAACTCTGGGCAATATAATGGGGGGTTCTTCCTCCTATCATACCACAAATCATATTTTTTCATCGCTATGTTCGTGATGTAAGAATATGATTTGTGGTATGATGGAGGAAGAACCCCTCCCCCATTATATTGCGAGTTTTATTGCCGCATTTTGATAAAAAAAAAGTACGCCTTTTCTGTGTGCATATTGGGAACGTTCTCTTTGCCATGTACTTGTATACAGACTTCAAGAGATCCGTAGAAGGTAGAGGGGTGCAACGTTGTGACTGGTGTCTGACAAAGAAAGGGGATATTTGTGCTGTATCGAGGACCACACGAAAATCGAAAAAGTACCAAAGTGTACTACACGTCGTTAGATTACATTACGTTACGCTAGGCTAGTTTAGGTTCAGTTACCTTCAAAACAGAGACATGTAAACTTTTACAATTTAGCATAGAAAATTACTACTTGCTTATAAACACGGAGTCCGGATGTATACTACAGTGTAAATAATCAAACCAACCTATTCTAGGTAGCTGCTAAAATGTAGAATCCTATCTCATTGAGTCAGGGCAAGGTGATGGTATTGAGCACGTGCGACTGCGCGTGGTGTATCCAAAGGAAGCAGGCGTGTCAGCGACGATGGGTATGCGAGTAAGAAATGAAAACAGGTGGTTACTAGTTTCAAAAGCACCACTTCATATTAGTAAACCTTCACTTATAAACATTATTCGGTACCTTTCACACAATTTCAACAACTGATGTTCATTATTTTTGTATAATTCTATAAAACGCAAACACGATACGTTACAACCTTGACATATATACGCTATTTCCACACTGTCTTTCCCGCCACTAAATCTTAACAAGTGTACTTCTTTGCCAAATAGTCCCTTTCGCCTTCACATACAGTGTACCTTACAACATCAAACATAGCCTACAGAAATCACTCTCTTAACTTCAACTATTCCCCTCGCTTGACATTCACTCTCTTCTTCAGAAACCAAAATAATTTATTCAATTCACCCGGTAAATTTAAGAAAATGGTCCGGCGATACAACACTGACTCCTCTCACACCTTTAGTTAGTTGCACTTCAATCTACCTTCTATTGAATTTTCGAAGTCCTTGCACAAGTACAAGGTACAGAGATTTAGTAAACGTTCCCTTGGACATAAGCGCCAGAAGCCGTATACACAATCTGTGCAAACAAATCAAGTGCAAGATGTACGTAAGCATGTGTGTGTGGAATCCAATTTGTAATACTTACCCTTGCACTCTCGATTCCATAAATAATTCTCGATTTCTCTACGTACGTGAATGAATCACGGAAAAGTCGCAATATTAACAGATAAAGTCACGAAGATTAGCATGTGCTGCATGTTTAAAAAAAAAGTTGATAAAAATTTACATTTCATAATCGGCTTAATCATAAATTGTTTCAAAGGGACTATCGCTTAAATTACTGTTGAACTATGAAATATAGTATAATATTAGACAAATTAATTCATTTACAATATCTAAATACAATTATAACTACAGGATATTCCACTTACTCTTATATATGATCCATTTGATTGATTATTCGAATCTCTCCGATCTACACAGAGAAAAATCCGTTCTCCGGACAGCGGTATATAGTACAAATATACGGTATCCTCTTGTTTACTATAGAAATCAGTACGGAGCATACGTTATCCATATGCTACATAGGCACTGGCCTTAGATGTTACATCATGCCGTTGCAGGATGTCTGACATCTAACGGTTTTCCGTATATCACATGCATATACTTATGTTACCTTCTTTAGCTATATATTATATACGTCCATTTGGATGTGGGATCCTGACTGCCTTCTTTGTTTCATACGGAAGTTACGTATAGATGGAACGCTTGCTGTAGGTTAAGTCCAAAAACTACAGGAATTACGCATGTAACCTGTCTTTTTAATTACGCCACCTATATTTTTCTCACAAGTAAACCTTACGTTTGGGTGAATCGAGTTGCTGACTGAGACACATGTGAGAAAGTAGTACTAAATATGGTCAGTATTTCAGTGAAGTTGTAGGTGCGAAGCTCCAGGGGTTTAGGAGATACAGCTATCAGAACATCACATGGAAGTACAGAATAGTCTTCATACAGTTGGAGGTGAAAGCTCTGTAAGACCTGTTGTAACGACAAAAGGTGAATAACAAATATATGGGTACATATTAGGACTAGGGGGAAGTCATATAGTAAGGGTATACCTGACAACGGCCATCTTGAAATCCGCCATTTTGAATTAAGATTAAGTTTTTAAAATAGGAATAGGGTCATGTGATACATGCTTTAAGGAGCAAATTTAATCAGAAGAACAATGGTGATGTTAATTTTGATTTACGCGCAATTGGTAAAAAGTTACAGGGAAATTAAATATTGTTGCAGCATATGTATTAGTCCTTTACCCCACCTTGTAAATTTTGTGTTAATGATAATAATTAAATAAAAAGCAGTGGATAAATATTAGGTCTATGGTTAGAGTTGCATTGATGGCGGCCATGTTCAAATCCGCCATTTTGAATCAGACAAAAGTTTTAAACAAAAGGCATAACAGTGACACTTTATTAATAGCAAATTTTACCATAACTCCAACGGTATAACAATTTTTGCTTTATCATTAATCAGCACAAAATTAAATGGATCGTTCCTTACGACTACTGCTTTGACGGAATTGTTAACGACAAATGTGTCAAGTGTAACTTGATTGCCTTTGTCAGGTTTGCTCACTGTGAGCAGAGCATTTGTGCAAGTCATGCACTCTTTTCTGAATTACATATTGATTGTACTAATTGAGGACTTATTTTGAAGAAAGACCCATGTTCAATTATGACTCATTCCACTTTAATCATTTTTCCTTAAATTAGCAACTTGTTTATGCGATAACAAATGCTGGTTAATGATAAAGCAAAAATGGTTATACCGTTGGATTTATGGTAAAATTTGCTATTAATAAGGTGTCAATGATATGCGTTTTGTTTAAAACTTTTGTCTGATTCAAAATGGCGGATTTGAACATGGCCGCCATCAAGGCAACTCTTACCATAGACCTAATATTTATCCATAGGTAATATTTTTATTTAATTATTATCATTAACACAAAATTTACAAGGTGGAGTAAAGGACTAATAAATACGCTGCAACAATATTTAATTTCCCTGTAACTTTTTACAAATTGCGCGTAAATCAAAATTAACATCACCATTGTTCTTCTGCTTAAATTTGCTCCTTAAAGCATGTATCACATGACCCTATTCCTATTTTAAAAACTTAACCTTAATTCAAAATGGCGGATTTCGAGATGGCCGTTGTCAGGTATACCCTTACTATATGGCTTCCCCCTAGTCCTAATATGTACCCATATATTTGTTATTCACCTTTTGTCGTTACAAGAGGTCTTACAGAGCTTTCACCTCCAACTGTATGAAGACTATTCTGTACCTCCATGTGATGTTCTGGTAGCTGTATCTCCTAAACCCCTGGAG